>NW_027114029.1:78116-82220 GCF_000696795.3 Halyomorpha halys
GTAGGATGTCGACCATGGCTTTACTGATCGTTTTATTTCTTTTAATTTACTGGGAGAGCTTTCATCCCACTTGGCCTGCCATTTTTCTAATATTTGTAATTTAAGGGGTGTACTGAGTACTGATGGGGTAAGAACGGCGGTGCCTCGACCAGAGAGCGTGAGTGCCTCTCTGGCGGCTTTGTCTGCGAGCTCGTTACCAACAATGCCAATGTGGCTTGGAGTCCATATGAAAATAATGGATTTACCTTGCTGTGTAAGGTTTTTAGGTTCAATTTTAGAAGAAAAGATTGAATTCTTATGATGAGTGAATGTTAGGGGTACATGTTTCTCAAACTTTTTAGAGAGCTCAACGAATCTGAGATTATTACTATAGTCTTCTGAATTATTGAAAAGCAAAAATGGAGGGCTGATGCTATCGCGTGGAGTTCGGCGGTGTATACAGAGCATAACTTATGTAATTTAAACTTGTGGGTTGAATCGTGAGTGACGAAAGATGAGGCGGTCGAGCTTTCGGATTTGGAACCATCAGTGTATATTAAAAAATAATCCGGTATATTTTCTAGAAGACGTGACAACCGTTCTTTATACTTGACAGATGCGGTCTTATTTTTGTGCATAAATAACAGATGTAGCATTGTTACTGGTTGTTTTAGAGTCCAAGGTGGGTTCTGAATGTTGTTTATTTCTACTCTCTACAAATTTTATTTGTTCTCAAATACAATATATATATATAATACAAAATATTTATATGTATATAGTTTACAATAGTCCTTTTTCTGACCGAAGCCATTTTAAGGACTGGGGAGAAGTCCACTGTGTGCGGGGACAATTTTCATTTATATTATTGGATTTAGACTCTAGAGCCCAAACCCTTTCCCATTGGCGAGTACATCTACCAAGGGGACAGTTCCTTTCCAACCTCCCAGGTCTTGGTTGCGGTGATTTCCCTGAAGAGTGGGTTGCCACAAGCCTTCAGCACATCAAAGAACCTGACGTGCCTCCGCTTATAATTTTTATTCCTTTAACTTGGAAAATCCTTTGAACCAAATTGACATTCGAAACGTTGTGGGAATAAGTGATCTGATTGATAAAATAATTTTATTAATTTTTTTTTCCTGAAGATCATTGACAGGGGAACGGATGAGCAAGGTCAAACGCACAGCTTCAACCATCCTTTTGAGATTGTGCCAACTAAAAGAGACTTTTTTTTACTTAATTCTGTTGGAACGACACTGATAAAGTCACAGGGATTATCCTAGTGTGAAAACACTTTTTTAAATTTTGTATAACTATTTATCAATCGCACAAGTTCAAATTCAAATTATCATCTTAAAGATTACTTTCTCCTTCCCTTTCCTCTCACAATTATATAAAGAGGGGGCGGCGAAAATTCTTAGACCAATGGGCGTCCAAAATTTACAGCATCGGATATGAAATAGAAATAAATAAACGACAAAATTTTTAATGATTGGAATCAACACCATGAAGAAAAATACAAGAACCTGAGGATTGGGTAGAGAACTCTCACCTGCCAGAACTCAACGCATAGATCTCCGACCTCCTGACCCAGATGAAGAGGCGGAGGGACCCCTAGGACATGACTCTCATTAGGATGAGATCTAGAACAGGTAGCCCCTAACGGCCCCCAATACGTGATCTATAGCCCCCGGCCCCCCGGGCTCCTGTCTGTCTCTTCATAATGGCTCAATTTCAGGGTCGGTTAGGGCCACTTCTTCCACTGGGAGGGGGTAAAGCGAGAGCGGCACGCAACTCCTTCTTGGTTTATTTTTAAGTAATAATTTATTTATATAAAAAAAAAGCTCTATCTGAATTAAAGACAGAGTTTATGTTTATTATAATATTATTTCCTTTCAATGGCTAGAAAAAAGGTATCAAATACGATGAGTCACACAAAAAATTTCAACCCTTCAACGATATGTTCATTTTTTAGCAATGCTAAGTGATGATATAATTTGTTAAAACTATAAAAAATTTGTGTGAAACAAAGTATAAATAAAAAAAAAAACTTTGTATGGATTTATTTAAAATCACCAACTAACTTCGTATTATAATTATTTCTACTAATAATTAAATTAGTTTTACAGAATCAAATGATTTATGCAATAAATATTTTGCATTTACAATTCCGACAAAATATATTATGAACAGTTTCATAGGAATTATATCGATACCTCATTATATATTTCTAAATATGATATAGAAATTTAAGAAGTTCCACTTTTCATTATTACGGTGATTACAATGACTTGCCTTTGCACTTTTATTTGAAAACAAATATGTTATTGCTTTCTGAGTTTTCTAAAAATAACTTTTTTTACGCCAGTTGGGATTACCGAGATTACACCGTATATTATAGGCTATATAACTACTATTTAACAAATTGATCTTCATCTATTGTAATCAGGTCAAATTTTTGACGGATCTCTCCGCTTCAATTTTTTTTTTTTATTGTTGTCAATACTCAGTCTGTTAGTTCTCATTGAGTACCAGCTTGAAATGTTATTAGAAATTTCGGTACATAATAAAATAAATATCCAGCATTCTAAAAATAAAATCTCAAGAAAAAGGTTTTTTTTTACCTCAAACGCCTTTTTTCCAGCTATCTCCCCAATCACTGGAGTGGATCTTGGATATCGTTATCAGCCTTAAACCTGGGGCAATGTGGACATTTATTTAATAATTGATATTTCATAAACAAAGTTTATAGATTTTATTTAATCTATTAAATTTTATTTTAATGACAGATATCAGTCAGTGTGGAAAGCTATTGCTGAATCCAACTGAAGAATAAATAGACAAGAAGTGGGAACAAGTTAACGAGTGAGACTTTACCTCCTCCTCATTTCGGAATCATTTCAGCCGAATGAGGAAATTAGAAACCGTCAGATAATCACCGTGTTTTCAGCGACATTTCCTCCTCGCCCACCTAAGACATTTTCTCTTCCAGGTAAGTGATGAGCAAGAAAGGCTATAAAGCTGAATACGTTCTGTTTGGGGAAACTGCAGGGTGACCATCATTCCGTCCATCGACTTTTTACAAGGGTACTCGACGGAATGTCAAGACTGAGAATGGATAGGACGAACAGCTCTAAGAATTAGTTAAGAATGATTAACGTGACCGCTACGGTCCATGAAGGGCAATGGGTTCAGTACTTTGTAAGGAAGCACTGTTTTTAGAACAATATCACGCTCAACCGCTAGAATTTTTCCCAAATAAGGGTCCCCACGCTATGAGGCAGGGTGGACACAAAGAGTTGACTACTACAGTGGAACAGATAATGATGATCTGTCTAGCGGGATTCCAACCCGAGTCCTTGAAGTTAGTAGCATAGAGTTAATAATGATTTACAAGTTAAAAAAGTATTTAGAATATATAAAAATAAATCCCTTAATCCAATTGTTATCCATTTATTATTCCTGACGTACAGTTACACTATTTTGACAAACACTTGAGTTATGTTTTAGACGTTAAACGGTAAAATAAAAAATATAAATTTTTTTAAAATTATTTATTTAATGTAATTTACAACTGTACAAAATAATACAATAGTTAAATATGTAGTATGTTTCATATACACTTGAAAATCTTAGGAAGGAACCACCCGTTGGTGGTACTTCAAACATTAATTTAAATTAGAAGGTCCCGTGGCTATCTTCTTCTCAGACGCCTCGGAGGATTATCAGGGATTGTTAACGATGAAAGATTAAGAATTAATGGGTTAGGATGGTTAAGGAGTTTCGAATGAAAAGACGCATATCTGTTTTGGGTCAAATCTGCAACGAATGGGATGTTAAGGTCTTTGTGAATGAGTTTATTTGTGACGTAATAAGGAGCATCAAGTATTTTACGTAGGATTTTGATACGTAACGATTGGATGCGGAAAGAATTTGATGGTTTGGTGGAGCCCTAGAGCTCAATTCCATATGTCCAAATTGGTCTGATTATTGTAGTGTATACCAATTGTTTGTAGTGAATGGGAAGTTTAAAGCGTTTGTCAAGTAAGTGTTGTAGCAATCGGAATCTACGAGCAGTTTCTTGTCGTTTCAGTCTTGTGTGTGGATTCCAAGTAAGTCTCTTGTCAA
>NW_027114029.1:82270-99057 GCF_000696795.3 Halyomorpha halys
TTTGTAGTGAATGGGAAGTTTAGAGCGTTTTTCAAGTAAGTGTTGTAGCAATCGGAATCTAGGAGCAGTTTCTTGTCGTTTCAGTCTTGTGTGTGGATTCCAAGTAAGTCTCTTGTCAAGATGGAGTCCTAAGTATCGAATCTGTTCAACAGGCATTAAAAAATATAAATATAAAACGTAAATTCTCAATCAGCCACTGCAGATCCCTTAAGTCGTAAATAGTCCAATAGTTAAGTAGAACAAGAGATAATAGACACTGAGATAAAAACATATGACGAATTACTATAATTCCTTAATAATTGGATTAAAAGATGAAGGTTGCTACGCTGTTAATATTAATCGATAAATAAAATTACTGGAAAAATAACCATTCAAATACTTAAAATACATCTCCTCCTCCCCCCCCCCCAAAAAAGCAGTCAATACAGGACAATAGCACTTGAATAGACAGTTGAAGATGATAACTGTCCGGCGGAATGACTACTTTGCGAAAAGCAACAATTTCTCATCCACAAAGTGTGCCGAAGAGCCGACAAACAATGGCCGAATGTAGCCAAATTATTGCTCGTAGATATTCGACCCCCTTCCCTAAATAATAGCAACGGTTAGCAAGGACAATGGCCCCACTTATGGAGATTGGGAGAAATCTATAACCTATTATCCAATTATCAATGTCAGACTTTGATGAAGCACATTATGGAAGTCTTCTCAGCTGGCAAATCGATGCGCGCCAAGCACCGAAATAAAATATAGGCAATTTAGTCAAAAATTACCCTCTGATGGCCAACAAAGATAAATCGGATGAAAAATGAACAACACAGGCGTTACCGGCAGGACTGTTATTGTGGGATATTTTCTCATTTTTACTGCGTTAATATTTTTAATCGAGAATATTCCAACATGTATACACGCTTTGTTGTTCTCCAAGTTAAAAAAAAATCTTTCTTTTATTTTAAAATATCATTTTGTTATCGTCGCTCGTTATTTTTCATGATCTCCTGTTCTAAATGTTTAAGAGATTTTGTAACAAGTTTGTGTGGATTTGTTCACAATCGTGAGGTAAGCATAGATTTACAAATAAAATCTTAGAGAACAAAATAATTTTAATTGAAGAGAAAACTATTAAACGACAATTGAAGGAAATCAAACACCATCTTTTGCAAAGCAATCCTACAATAGTATGAATTTTTTGGTGAACAATAGACAGGTATAACAGAAGAAATTTTTTTCTCACCCTTCTGTTGATTTTATTATCTCAAATAAAAAGCAATACATAACACAATAATAGGAATATGTATACATAATAAACATAAATGTCCTTTCATTGCCTGAAGGGCATTTTAATGTACGAGTAGGTTGTAGGATCCACTGTGTATAGGGGAGCACTGTGGTGCTTACTCGCCGTCTACGTAAAACAATTCCTGTTCTTATAGAAGAAGTAAGTTTATTTTATTTTTAATTAAATCAGATTAAAACGGCTTCCCGTTTTAGGCTCCTTAGCCTTGAAATCTTTATGAAAGATGATATTATTGAAGACTGCTTCATATTTTTACATATAGATATTTAAACTTTCCAAAAGCCAACTGTGGGGTACTGAGTCAAACGCCTTCTGATAGTCAATCCATGCCAATGATATATAATTCCTCTTACATTTTTCTTGAGAAACTATAAAACTGTCAATGACAAGCGTTTCTTTACACCCCTTGGCTTTCTCTCTCGTCGCTATTAACTCATAACTTCATGTTCATTTGTATAAGCTTGTAATTTGTTATTAATAAATGATATTAGTAATTTATATGTTCTAATTATGCACACTATTGGCCTGAAATATTTTGGTTCATATTCGTGTATTTCTTTTTGGTATCAAATAGGTATGACCAGAAGTCCTCCAAAATTTTAATTCTATTTTCTAAAACTTTTTGTAAGTAAATTGCCAGTGGCTATCAAAGTTTTTCAGCCAAAAATAAAGTGGCTTGTTAGTTGCTTTCCAATTTTGCATTTTTCCAGGACCAAATCATTTTCTTGTATGCATGTTCAGATTCAGCCAGTAAGCTTCCGTTTTATATGACTTAACGATATCCCATATAGTTCTCCAATAATCGACTGTTTGGAAAACGGTTCCTTTTTATATTATTGAAAGATTATTATCTATAGAAAAGTTTTCCACAGTAACAAAAGCTTAATTTTGCTTTCTCCTTTCAGCTAACTCAGTGTATCCTCTAGCTCTATTCTCTCTCTATAGGCTGCTAATTTATTTTTATTGTAACCTATTGGTTTCATTAATTCCTGGTTCATTTTTGACACCTGTACACCTCCAATAAGCTAGACTATTATTTTATCTATGTTCAGTTTGATTGAAGCGTTCTCAGGACTGTTTACAGAAATCGGTAACAATGCTAATTATACGGCGCTCCATCTTATTTAGGTTACTTCTTTTCCATGGAGGGATTTCAACTTAATTTTTCTAGGGACAACCTTCTACATCCGATCTTGACTTAACTAAACACAGTTTTAACGCTACTGTGGTGGCACCTACATTCATAAAATGGCAGGTATATAGAAGAGCCATAACCTCGAATTTCTGGTCAGAAAAAACCAATAGCTTTAACTATTTTAAATGAATTTCTACGGAATTTTACTTATATTACTGGTCTATTTCGTAGCGGTATACCTTCGTATACGGCAGTATGTTGGTCCATCAATATTTCCTTTACTTCTAGCCTTACTGGGTCGTTATATAGGATTGATTCCTGTTTAGTAAAATCTGTTTCCTGAACCTTATTGGTTACATCATAAGCCTGATCACATACAATATTTAAAGTTCTAGCGACATCCTTCCTGACATCATTAATTTCAACAGCTGAGAGAAATTTCTGCTCCATAATTTGTTTAACTTGTTCACCAACCTGTTGAGATATGCCTTGCACTGCCTGACGATATCGAAGGCTGGTTGTCCATTCCGTCCAGAGCAGTCCTCTAGCTAGATTCGTCTTCTTGTTTGCACCATTCTGAAGAGTAAGTCGCATTTTATACATGCTGCCAGTTCACCTAAGGGAAGCTAACCTTAGCGTGTTTACTGTAGATGTCCTTTCCTTCCTGTAGATTGTCCTATATTTCAGTGTAAATGAGACAGTATTCTGCTATATATTTATTATTATACATAAATAAAAATTATTTATTTATTGAATTATTTTTCGTATTAGAAGTCTATGGTATTTTTTTCTACCAAACTGTAGTTGAGCTATTTGACTTCTAACACTACAATTTCGATTTACACAGCTGTGTGTGGGTCACATCAGTAAGATAAGATAAAGTTACAGTAAAGTAGCTTTATTCAAAAGTGTTTATTTCATCAGTTAGATTACCCTGGGAATGAATGTTGCTAGCCAAGAGAGGCAGGAGGGGAACTATCCAAGAGAAAACATCCGGACGTCCAACAGGCGCTTCGAGATACCATCCTTAAGATAGTGAATCCCAACGAGACGGCGGAAGGAAGGAGTTCATTAAGGATTCATTTGGAAGAAGATTGTTCCTTAATTGTTTATTTATTTTTTTAAAATAATTAAATAAGGGTCAAAATAATTACAACAAAGCCAGGAGTACTTCAATTCTGCCATTAATGAATAAATATCTTCCTTCTTCTATCCTTAGGGGTATTCCAAATTGATCCTGATGTAGCTTTAGTAAAAGTGTCTAACAATAGTGACGAAAAAAAAAACGACAAAGAAAAAAAATTTGTTAATTTTTAATTTTAGTTATAAGAATAAGATTTTTTTTAAACGCTAGCCACCATGATCGTTTCATATGTGAAACAAACAACACTGATTTAGCGATTCATACTTTTTATAGCTATTTTTAAATTATTATGTATTTTGCTGTTAAAAGAATTGTTAGTATTTTTTTCTAAAACGACCAGGCAATACTATCTATCTATCTATCGGTGACACTACAGCCCAGTTTGGACCTTGGCCTCCTCAATGAGCCTTCGCCATGTAGCTCGGTCCAGTGCGGCCGCTCTCCAGTTGCGGACGCTCAGAAGTTGCCTGGAATCCCTGATGACGGCATCCTCCTATCTCAGCCTTGGCCTGCCTCTTCCTCTGGTCCGATGCAGCCTACAGTCCTGCAACCTCCTCAGGATCTCAACCGCTGGCATCATGACATGGCCAGCCCAGCGCAGCCTCACGTGACGCACCACATCTCGTAGACCTCGCTGTTGGTTCGCCTCCTCCAATTCTTGTCAACCTTGACACAATCAGATATTCGGCGCAGAATTTTTCTTTCGGAGACAAAGACCATCTCCTTTTCTTCAGCACTTGTCAGGGTCCAGGCTTTCGATCCGTAAGTGAGGACTGACCGGATCAGTGTCTGGTAGTGTCGGTGTCATTTGGTGCGGCGAGTGACAGCCGGACTCCTCAAGTGCTTTTAAAGTCCAAAATATCATCTGTTGGCCTTCATAAGACGCTGGCTTGTTTCCAGGATGATCCTGTTATTGCAACTAAGCCTAAATAGGTGAACTGGTCAACACATTCAAACGTAAATGGACTCCTCTTCATCTCCCTATGTATTTAGTTTTTTCCCAGGTTAACCGTCATGCCCTTTGCTTCTGAAACTAGGGAATACAGTTTCATGAAAGCTTTTTTTGCAACAAACCCGGATTTCTGCTCTGCAGAATTTAGAAATGTCAAAACATCTGTCTAAGTACATTCTAAATTGCACTTAATCTATATTTATTGCTGCTGCTCAGTTTCTAACAATTTCATAAATATAAACTTTAAATGAACTTACAATTTGTATCTTAGCAATATATTTACATGGGAGTAATCTTCACTAAAGTATAACCTATATTTAGGTTCGATAATAATTTTGGATTCTTTCTAGCTAGCTTTAAACAAATGTTTCTAGTTTTGACATCGTTTGGCACTTGAATGAACAACTTTTCTAGACTGGCTATCTATAATATAGGAGTATTATAAATTAGCTACCGTACGAGAACCATAATGAATATAGCTTGTAATAAATAATTGCTTAAATATCGTAGAACATCAAGAAGACAAAATATATTAATTTATATATAATCTTTACACATTCTTGAGATTGGTCATAATTGTTTAAATCTTAAATTTTATCCACTTTTAGTCTCAAAACAATCTATATTTCTTTATAAGTCCGACGATTCGGCCAGTTTGGCCAGCGTCAAGGACAGTCATAAATACAATATTAGAACATCAATTTTAAAATTAAAAAAAAATATTCTGCCCAGGTCATTAATTTCAGTCGACAATGACCCTAATTCTGTCGATTCGTCATATTAAATTAAACATTAATAATTTTAATCACAGTTAATTTTCGCAATTATAATTTTATGAATATTATATAATTATAATTAGAAGTTTTAATAGGAAACTGCTTATTAGATTGATTAAGATAAAAGGGGAAATTTTTAATTTAACTTGTAGACCTTTTATTGCTGGACATTAATGTATACATGTGGAACGTTTAATAGGTTGGAGGATGAAAACAAACTTCATTTAGTAGGCAGATGTTCCGCTTGAAAGTTATATAGAAAAAAATATATTTAGGAGAATATATTTTGACGTAAACAATATAATCGATATTTTAAAATGATATATACTAGTATAAGTTGTTTTATTTACATGAAATGTGCTTGATTCGGTAGGATTAAGGATTGATAAGCCATGGAAAATTCCTCTGGTATACAGTTTTTAAACATTATTGTATTGTGTATTTGTATGATATAATATGGAATATGTAAATAAAGACACTTTTTCTATTCTATTTGATTCTCACACAAGAAGGTAAGTCATTAGAAACAATCCAATAACTGGCCTACATAAAACTATCATAGGGATTTCCAAATGCTTTAAAAATTTGGAAAGGGTGGAGGCACATTGGTAAGGCACTTTGCTATTAACTTCAAGGATCTGGGTTCGAATCCAGATGTGACAGTAGTAAGTGATTACACTTAGTTGGGGAAATATTTAGCGGTTGAGCGTGATCTTGAACAAATCACCTCCTTGTATAAGCGTTGTTCTAACAAAGTACTCTGAACTCATGGCACTTCATAGGTCGTAGCGGTTCACATTATTATTAAACATTTTATCGGCAATTAATTATTAACTTTTTGTATCTTAACGCAGTAACGAGTAACTGTTCCTATTCAGAACACAATAGTACTGGAACAATGCCCACGAAGTACACAAAGGTATACATATTGTGGAATATATTCAATTTGTAAACTATGATAACATTAAACCATAAATAAATGTAAATAAGTCTTGCCTTTCTTGGGGAAAAGGAGCAGGTCGCGGGCAATATTCTAATGCGGCTAGCGGAACCCCAGGGATGGTATAGAGGGCACGCGCAACGCACAATAACCCAATGCGCGAGATAGTTACACACATTAATAATATTCAGAAAACTATAATCAGCCTTATCTATTCGCATCGCATGGTCAACGGTTCTTGGGCGAAGGACAAGTATAAGGACCTTTCTTCCACGGAGTGACAATCCGATTAAAACAGTTGTTGAGGCTTTAGGACGTAAAGCCCTGAGGTCATCAACGCCATTATTAATTAACAACGACTAAACCGATTACAACTGTTTAAAGAAACTAGTTGCTGTAATACAATTTTTTAGAAAGCTGAATAACTAAGCTGTTGAAAAGATACAGTATTCCTCAAAAATGTAATTTTTATGCCGTGTACAGAAACAAAAAACATAAGCGAAAAGTTATTATGGGTAAACGTTTTACTTATGCACATAAAATACTCAATAAAAAATAAAACTTTAAATTATACTCGTGCACAAATACTGCAATGCGTTCTAGTACAAGATCCAGGGAGTAAAAAGACAGTTATTTCACCCCACATTTTTATTACTTTAATGAAAACTACCTATAATTACTAGTCTAAATTGATGAGTCTGCCAAGTATAGGTAGGGGGTGTAAAAAATGACTGTTTCCAAATGTTAAAAAAAAATTAATTTTTCATTCGGAGCTCTATATCTTTAACAGAACATCATTTAATGAAGAGTAAAATTACTAAATTATGAGCCCTCATAAAGCTATTTATGTTCAATAGTTTGAAAAACGAGATACAGTTTTTTAAAATGCAACACTTCATAAAAGAATGTACTGAAAGATCAGTAGTAATTTATTTAGAGAAATCTATATCTCAAAAACTGTTTGACGTACGGATGTCTATTAGCACTCAAATTAAAGCTAGTTAAGCATGCTATAAAGTATTTTATGATGTTTATCTTCGTAGGAGTAGTATTTTTTATGATATTTGACAAACTAAATCCACAAAATTTTGATTTGTAGTGCAGATAAAATATTTGATTTTTGAAAACATATACCTCAGAATTCATAAGACGTACATAAGCCTGCTAGCACTCAAAATAAGGGTAGCAGTTTTTTATGATATTAGTATATGAATATAATTTTTGCACATGAAACTTTGTTATAACTACTATGAATCAAGTTATTTGAGGAAATATCATAAAAACTACAACTCCTACGAAGATAAACGCCATAAACTACTTTGTAGCTCATTAAACTAGCTTTACTTTGAGTGCTTAAGTCATCTGTACGTCTAATGGTTTTTTAGATTTAGATTATCAAAATAAATTTATTAACTTCTGATTTTTTGGTGCAATTTTTTACGAAATGTTGCTATTTAAAAAGCTACATCTCGGGACCTATTTAACATAAATGGCTTGATTATGGCTCACATTTTAGCAAATTTACTTTAAATGACGACCTCTTAGGTTTTCTATAGTTGTTAATAGTTTTAAAGAGCTTCGTGAAAAATGAAAATGAAAAATTAATTTTTTTTTTAACGTTTTTAAATAGCCGCCAATTTTTATTCCCACTACCTATACTTGGTAGACGCATCAATTTTGACTATTTTATACATAGTTTTCATTAAAGGATTAAAAACTTTGGGTGAAATAACTGACTTTTTTCTCCTATTGGGCTCTGGAACAATTTCCAGGAAAAATCTGATTCGTACTGGTACTGGACGCTATAGTTAGGTAAAAAATAGGATTCCTTAAAATAATAGATGAAACATACCTCCATAAACATATTTTTTTCATATCAGTTGGGCAATTTGAATATTTAAAGTACTAGTAATAGTTTAAGAATTATATCCGCATACGTTGAAAATACACTACAAATATATTTTATACGGTCTGGAGATGCCGGATTTCCGCTTAGATCATATCCTAGCGAAAGAGGTAACAGAAATGGGTCTTTATTGGTACCGAAAGTGGCAGCAATGCCAGAAATGTTATAGAGTTAATCTAGACGTAGCGTAAAGTAATCTGAGAAACAAAGTGATCGTGAAAAATGTCTCCGATCTAGTTGTTCTTTGTACGCTTCCTTATGTGCGGTTGAGACAGAAACGCCATATTTAAATGATAATTTTGATCTGATATAGATTTTCTGGAGTAGAGTGGAATTTTTCGATTTAAATGTAAAACCATGGATGCATGTTAGTATGGATATCTCCCCTGCATTTAACTCCGAAGAAAAGGAACATACCATTCGTTTCCTGGGAACCTGTCACAGGTATAGTGAAATTAGAATGAAATATTTTGGGCAGTGGACCTGCTCTCCAGAATAATTATTCTGTTTATCAAAAAGGACCGAAGTGGAGATCTCTTAGCAGCTCTGTACGACGGGCTACATCGGAAAGACCTCATTCAGTTAATGCCATACCACAGTTAGTATGCATTACTGCTAAGCCCACAGTGGGACATACAGGCAGTGCAGTACAAAAACCATTTACTACACATCTGGAAAAGGAGATCACTCGGAGAGATAGAGACCCCGAATTCGAGTGTTGGTACCACAAATCATTTCTTATTTTGTTAAAGTGTTACCAAATAAGTTGGAATAAGGTCAGAGATACATTTTTTAAAATAGTAATAATTAATTAATTTAAATTTTTAAAATTCACTTTGTATATATTTATTATTTAATAATTTTTTTTCAGAAATAATTAATTTTATTTTGTAGTTAATTTTACTTTTGTAAATAGATGATTTTAAGAAGTATTTTACTTTATTTTGTTGTTACCTTTTAATCAAGAAGTGATCTTATATATGTAAAAATACTCTCTATTTCTCTTAAAAGTCGACAATGCAAATTCAAATTCACATCAATAATTTAAAAACTGTGTTAAACTAAAAAACTAAATTAAAAACTGGCTATTCTGCCAAGGTCCATTAAATTCAGTTTAAATTACCCTATTTAGTCTCTTTTAATATTAATGTGAAGATTGTCAAAATGGGGTGATTCGATTTAAGTTTATGGCCTGGGTAGACTAGCCTGCAAAAAAGTTTTAAATTATTGATTGGAATGTTAATGTTTATTATTATTACACTGAGGGTGGAGAATCTCTTTCCCACCTGGACCCAGTTGGATCTTTTGTGAGTAAAAATGTGTGGAACGTTTGACTTTTAAATTAAATAAAGAGTGTTTTGAGACTTAAATTAGATACAATTTAATTTATGTAAATAATAATAACAAGTCTGAACAAAGTGAAAAGATTATTTATAAATAATAATAATTTTTATTAGTAAGATTTTATTTAATACTGGCTGGCAGTTTAGGAAAGTTCATTTTGAACCCCCACACACTAATATTAATTTGGGTCCCATTTTTGGGGTTTTAGTTCTCATTGCTAATTCAGCGATCAAAGTAGCTGTAAGATATATATTTTTTAAAGGATTTCTTAAGGCCAACATTTTAATTTAACACATTAAAATATAATAATAATTTATTTATTTTTATTTACAACTGTATACATACATAGACATCAAGTAAATTTGCTGTAAGTGATATTATGACATGATACAAACATGTGGAGAATCTATTCATTGATAGAACTCCAAACATATTAAAATAAATCTAAAACTAACACTTGAAGCTCTGATATGAATGGCATAGTATAGCCAAGCTGACACCCGAGCCGATAATTTTGCCATAATTGGATGTTATAATAAGGAGGCTGTAAAAGGATCGCTTTCACAAACAAGGATTAGCATAATGAATACCCTCGGCCCTGGCATTGGCTCCTGTATTTGCATCCTCCAGGATTCTTTTCCACTTCACGGGCCCATTTGGAGAGCCACGGTGGGTTAGCCGATACCGCTAGGGCTCTTAATCACTCTAATGCTCTTCCTATCTCAATCTATGAATACACAAGTGCTATGGATCAACTGTGCCATCAATGGCTTTTCACTCAATTTCAATCACTGTACCGAATATATGCAAATGAGTTTAGTAATCTCATGTTTTCTATTATTGATTCTAATAGGAGTAACCTGCCGTTCGTTACAGTAAAGGCAAGACTTAGAATCAGTCCAATGACTATATAGAAGGATGATAATATAGGGGTATTCATGATGTTGTGTTAAATGTTATAACTATAGGATTGTGAGCAGCCCTATTTGAAGTCATGTTAAACGTTAAATGCACAAGAGCCCCTAGCGGATTTTCTCAGCACTTGTCGTATAAGCCTTTATGTTTATAACCTTCCTTCCAGACCCTCATGTTATTGTTTACTTCAGTTTTGATTTAAGTAATTAATTACAACATGCCTTGAGTGAGTGAAAAGTGGAATTTGTGTGAAAGTTTAGCTTATGAAATGAAATGAAAAATAACTTTATTCTGGGACATATGTCCCCTAAGAATAATTACATGGTTCATATAGTGAGATTTTTATCTGGCGAGCGTTTACAAATTTTAAGATAATGTAATAATGAATTACATTGTTTTTTTTTATGTTTTTTTTCTCAAATGTATCATTAAAATTATCCATTCTGGTTTAATAACAGGGATATGAATACCACAAACACACGAAAGAACTGAGCTGTCACAACAAAAATGGCTGCGATCTCAACTGGTCTATTGTGTGACGTCATTCTCCATTTAACAGACCAAGTAACAGACTCTCAGCCATGTTAAATGTTATTTCGTTTTACCACGGTAAAAGAAGGCAATTTTTTTCGATTTAACATGAGTTTTTCCATTTAACACGCTTTAACATGTTAAACCAAAGATCATGAATACCCCTTACATAGAGTGTTCCAGACCTAAGTATCGTAACTAGAAATATGAATTAAGGATCTCAAAACAAGAAAAACATTCCTTGTGAAGGAAAAAAAATTTGAAGAATGTACTCACTATTTGCTAATAATAAACAGGATAGGACTGACCCCAAATTTATCAGAAGCTCTCACAGATGAGGAAGCTAAAATTACATTAGTATTTGAATTTCTAAAAGCACGTCGCCTTCTTTATAAATTATAACTCCTCTTTGATTTTTTTTATTTATTTATTTATTTATTTTTTTATTTTTTTTTTACTTTTATCATGCCATAGGCGTTGATGACCAAAGGGTTTTACGCCTTTAAGCAACAATCAATAACAACATTCCTTGTGAAGGTAAGTTCGTTACCGTTCCATTTGGATAATTTTCACGTCTAAAAATTTTCATCGTTGAAAATTATTTATATAAGAAATAAATTAATACTTAAAACTTTTCATTCACCATAAACTAAATAACTACTCCTCTATACAATCCAATGCAGGAGTCCAGTATATAAGAGTGTTGGACAAAAGAAATTACAAAAAATTGTTCTTAGAGTAGAAGTCAAGTATTAAGAGGAATGAATAATAATGAATAATAAATTTTTAAAAAAATGTATATAAACTTAGAAAAATAATAATATTAGCAACTGAGCAGGAATCTATATATAAGGTTAATCTATAAGTAAGGATATAAAGATTGGCATCCTGGGAACTTGTATTCAAGGAATGTAAGAACGCAACGTAAGGAATTCAAGAAAATATATCAGCAGAAAACCAACAATTATAGCTAATGGAATTCGAGAAAAAAAAAATGATAAAGTCATAATTATTAATTTATAATTAGATTCTAATAATAAGAATAAATTTCGATCTTGGTAAAAGACGAACCAACGTGCATTTTATTCGTTTTGAGAAAAAGTTGTTCCAGGGCATATTTGTCAATTTTTATCTTATGTAGATTTTGCACTGGGCATTTGAAAAAATATCCCACGTTTTCGCATTAACAATTGATATAAACACAAAATTTTGTATATTTGGACATTGGGCCTTGTTCAAGTAAATAAATATAAAATAAGAGGTGGAACTAAATAACACGAGTCATTTATTGTACTAAAACGTAAAAATATAATACAATCATTTCGTAATAATATTATTTATATGAAATAAATACATTCTAAAACCCCAGGTGGCATCTCATATTTATTATTTTTATTAGAATTTAATAAAAAAAAAAAAAATAATAATAATTACAACTTGAAAAAGTTTTTCAATATTTTTATCTTAAATGGAACTTTTGCAATATTTTTGGTTGTCTGTCATTTTTATAGAACCATTGATCTTAAATATCCTCTTATAGGCTGAAATAAAATCTAATTAAATTTGAATTAAATCTTTCACGAATATGCTATGCTAGACGTTACTTCACAAAATAAGATATTTTTTTCGAAGAGTATCTGGAAAAGAAATGGTCGTACAGAGCTCATTTTATATAAGGTATAACATTGTTGCAAAGTATTGTGTCAAACCCGACGTTATGGAATTATTTATTAACAATAGAAAAAAATTCCATAATTTAAATCGATATAGACCATAACCGAAATATCGCTCTAGTTTTTACAAAAGAAAAAAATTATAAGTAACAGATAAAGGCATTAGTTGTTAATTCAAGTAAAGAATCAGATTTCAAATACAACGTTTCGCCCAACTTTGGAGGGCTTCATTAGGGCTAGATACTAAAAACTAAAGTAATTTAAAAATGCTAGAGGATAGGTAACGTGAAACACCATATTCTTTTATATATTACACACGAGCAATCAATGATCTTCCTAATTTTTTTTATTTTATTGACCTGTGTAATACAGTTGACAATACTCAATTAAAATTTTATTGAATACTAATGCTATGTAGAAACAATTTATGTAACACAAATAAGTTTTTTTTTTGTTTTTTTTTCCCAAGACTCCCATTGGAGTCCTATACTGCCTAACCATGGTTGGGGGGGTCAAAGTTCTTCATTTTGTGGGACCGCCACTCAATGAAAAAAGTCAACGTCCCAGGCCGGATTCGAACCGGCACCGCTAATAGACATCAAATTGGTAAGACTGTGTCTTACCACTGAGCTACGCGCGGCCCCACAAATAAGTTACTATTTCGTATAACTTTTTTTTTTCTTTTCTTCTCTTACACAGTAAACCTGTGAAAGATCAGTTTGTTGATAGTACCTACATGCTTCGTGCTTTCGAAAGCATGTGGAATAAAAAACATATTGGGTTACATGAATTTTGATAACATATGTTGCGGCCAAGAGCTAGAAATTATTTTGTTTTATAATAAATAAAAATCTTATTCATTTATTTGTTAATTCGATACTCAAAATTTCTTCATAATGAAGTTCACCCTTCTTTCGTTAATAATATAGTTATTAATTAGTTTTTTTTATGTAAGTTTAGTGTATAGCTGAATATAATTGATAGAATAAATAGAATACAACTATGCCTAATGTATATGTATTAATTAAAAACGAAGTGTGCAATGAGGTATCAGTGTTCGCCTTCATACCCAGGACGTATCAATTCACATCCCCAGCTGCGATGTCCGATTTATTTTCAAGTTAGAAGACATTTGAATATAACACATTTTATTGTTTCATTTGAATACAAATATTTTCGTGTCAATTGTTCTTTGAAAATGACGCATGATACATTATCATAACTTCATTAATTTTATGCGATTATTTCAATTTTATAACTGTAATATTCATATTTTTTTTTTTAGGTTATGATGCAGTTTTATGATATTAGGTTCTTTAGGTTATGATATTTTGATCTCGATGGCAATTTTGTCCTTTCCTATAGGTTTACAAATAAATATAATTGAGATATTTTGAGTTGTTTCACTGATAAACCTCAAATGTAGCAACGGACATATATTTTTGTCTATTAGATGTTTGCTAAGTTAAACCCTCGATTTCAAGGGACCTACGGCAGTCATAACCTATCTAGACATAAATGGTATAAAAAATAAAGGAAATTAATATAAAGTAAAGTATATGTAAACGCTGAGAAAGAGAATAAATAGAAGGAGAATATATACAAAATAATAACAAATATGAAGTGGTAAATCAGTAAGAAATAAAAAGGCAATGTATAAATATAAAGTAAAGGAAAACTTTCATAAAGTATAAAAATTAAGTGAATATAAACCAAAAATAGATGTAAAGTAAAAAAAATAAGAGAGCGCGATGACACTATGGTAAGGCGCAATGCTACTTACTCCAAGGATCCGAGTTCGAATCCGGTTGCCATAGAATTGTTTACTGTCACACAGTAGCCCTAAGTCAACCCTGTGGATTCTGGAGCCCTCCGGGAGACCAACCAGCCTCTTCAATTGGATACCCTTAATTGGGTAAAAATCTGGCGGTCGAGCGTGATTCTGACCAAATCACCTCCTTGTACAAGGAGCTGGTCTAGTACTGTTACTAGACCGACTCCTTCCTTGCAAAGTATTGAACCCCTGTCCCTTCATGGGTTGTAGCGGTACAGATTTTAATTTGATTTTTTATTATTATTATAAATATTAATTAATAAAAGGGGGTGATAGTAGCAGCGTGGTAACGCGCCTTTCTGCCAACCCAAAGGTTACGAGATCGAGTCTCTGGCCCTATCCGTTTTTTTTTTTCAAGCATATAATTATACAATACTCAATCACAACCTCCCCGGGGCATTTGTGACCCCCGTTAGCCAATGTGTGGCACTCACAAAAATAGGCGTGGGAGGGACGAACCCACCCTATGAAAACCACGTCATGAAACGCGCGGTGTATTTCCTACGTACATCGCGCGAGGCCTTGGACCTCTACGGTCTGTCGCGCCAATAATAATAATAATAATTATTATCATTTTTTTTTCTTTCCATGTACATAGTTTGATTTTTATTCTTCTATTTATATATATTTAGAGATTTTTTTTTTTTAATTTACTTATTTATTTTATTATTATTTTGTTTTATGTTATTTTCTATTTTTTTAAATTTATTTTAGTATGAATGTGATCAGTTATCACTATTACCTACTGTCCAACAATGGCAGATTGTAATATTTATCATTAAATAAAGTTTTGAAATTAAAAAAAGTATATAAAGTAAAATAAACCAAAACTGAAAATAAATTAAATATAAACCAACATTAATAATAATCAAAATGGGCAGTTATTGGGTCAAAAATAATGAGAATTTGTAAGCTAAAGATTTGTACTTTCCATACAAAATTACATTTACTTAACTTATTATATAAAATCCGGCACAGAAATAATCTATTACATTATTCAAACCATAACTTACTACATTCCTCCATGATATTGAATTGGAAAATATTTATAAAAACTCAAACAAGCCGATAAAATATAAATTTTATGGTTAAAAGTTTTTCAATAATGCATGAAGTTCGCAATCGTAAGATATGCAGCAACTTTTTTGAAATAAATATGGAACCAGATAAATTAGGGAGTAATGGATGGAATAAGAGACAGAGGCGATATTAAATGGATATTGTTTGTGAAGGCAAGCCTCAGTTCCGTTACTGCTTGGGAATGGGAAACGAGAAGCAGCTACATCGCCACTATTCCTTGGCTTAGCCTCA
This sequence comes from Halyomorpha halys, assembly GCF_000696795.3. Classification (NCBI taxonomy): domain Eukaryota; kingdom Metazoa; phylum Arthropoda; class Insecta; order Hemiptera; family Pentatomidae; genus Halyomorpha; species Halyomorpha halys. The sequence continues at coordinate 98,029 of NW_027114029.1, forward strand.
ACCGCGTACTGTACTGTGTGGGCTAACCAGTTCACTCTTCCTCTTTTATTTATTAATAATTGTATATTTATATATTGTAGTATATACTTTATGACTATAATAAAATAAAACTAAAAAATGTTAACTGTTGCCATGAAAAGTAAAAGGCCATTGGTAAATAAAAATAGAAGACAATAAAACAAAAAAAGTTGTGAAAAATCAAGAAAAAGTTAATTTAAATAAAAAAAAGAAAATATTATTTTTATGTATATAGAAGAATGACTATGTTTTGAATTAAAATGTAATAATCTAAGTCATAGTTTTATATTAAAAATTATTTAAAAAAAAAAATTAAAATCTGTACCACTACAACCCTTGAGGATGAGGGGTTCAGCACATTGTAAAAAAGTACTGTTACTAAATCAACGGTTGTGCAAGAAGGTGATTTGAAAGAATTATTCCCAATTTATAAATATTTATTTGAAATAATAAATCAATCAATTTTGATATTGAGTTAATTATATTTGTATTGATATAATAACATTTATTTGATCAATTTTATATCATACGAAGATTTCGTGATTTAGAATGGTAGATTTGAATATTTGTAATAGTGCTATTTTGAGTTAGATTTTTCTAAAAGTTATGGGAAGTATGCATTCCAATATAAACCGACTACCATACATTGTAAAACAATATCTCGTGAGAGAGGAGTGATTTAAAGCTTTTAAAACTCTAAAAATAATTAACACTTATTTTTGAAAGTAAAAGTGTACCAATGTGGTAATAAAATTTAAATTGTAATAACAGTGATAAAATTTAAAATAAATTGAATGTTGATCGAATAAATCGATTCTATTTTAATCAATTTGTGTTAGACAAACTTAATATAATTGAAACTATATGAATATGAAATATATAAATAATTTAATATTTAGTTATTATTAACTTCTATTTAGAATTGTCGAGTTATTTTCTTATATTATATATTTATTTATTTTTATTTTTATTTTCATATATATTTAACACACAAGACTGAAAAGACAGGAA
>NW_027114029.1:99547-110643 GCF_000696795.3 Halyomorpha halys
AGTTTCTCTACATCCTGTATCATATCATTATGTCATTATGATCAAATTTACTGGTTGTATTTTTTTATACAGTTGTAAATATCAACAAATAAATAAAAAAAAATATATATTTAAAAATGATTAAATCTGTACTACTACAACCCAAGAAGTTTTAGAGGTGCGATACTTTGTAAGGAAGTACTGATACTAGACCAATGGTCGTGCAAGGTGATGATTTGGTCAAAATCACGCTTGACTGCCAGATTTTCACCTAAGGATACCCACTTTATGAGTACCTACTCCTACATTTTCATAAATATATTACCGTAACCCAGCTAGAATTAATAAGTGATTGAATGAAAAATATAATGTCAGTAGTATGAAAAATATAATGGTATAAAAAGCTAAAAAAAAAACAATTGGAAGGATCTTTTCCTTTATTATTTATCAAAATTAAAAGAAACTACCTTCGTAAAAATTAAAAAGTGGTTTGCTCTTTATGTTAATGTTTTCTTTCGAGTATTCATAATAATCAGGTTATTCAAGAATCGCGAAAAACATTCCATTAAAAACAGTCCGTGGACAAATAATTTTGTTAGTGTTGAACTGTCTTGATTATGCACTGGATAGCCAAGTACTATCTCATTTTTGTTTGTCTACTTTGACCAGCTGGTTTGAGATGCACTGTTTTCGGATTATGCTGCCAATGAATAAACTATGAATTACCTGGGGCACTACTAATTCCGGCCAATCCAGCCTAGCTTATATTTAAAGGGCAAAACTATACCGCTACCTTATCTAACTGCCCGAGAGTTCTGCCCGGGGGCCCTCTGACAGAGCACCATTTGTCTACGATTCATGGACCACAGCCAATCTAGAATAGATCACATTTCGCCTTAGGCCTATACCTAGCAGGTACTATCAGTATGTGGGCCAAAGTTATGTCTTCCTTGTTCAGATTCATTCGATAACATAAACATGAAATGTATACACTAGATGGGATTTTTAAAGCCCACAGATGGTTTTAAAAAGATCTTCATTTCAATTTCGTACGAAATTTGTTTAATCTCAATAAGCGAGATTATACTTTATAATACATTGACAAACAAAATAGTGTACAAAACTGAATGGAAGTTTGATTTGTTAACTTAATTGATAATTTAAGTAAATGATCTACACTACGGATTGGACAGATGGTTATTCAACAACGAAACATACTCCTATAAAAAATTTAATCTGAAATTTTAAGGTTAGGACTTTGTTTTTAAGCAATTAATAAAAAATAAAAATGTTTCAGACTCAGTCTAAACCCAACCATTCATCACTAGAGAGTTTTCCCTTCCCACTCATGACAACGCAGACGGCGAATAAGCACCACAGTGCTCCCCTGCACACAGCGGATCCCACCACCTACCTTAAAATGTTCTTTAGACAAAGAAAGTACATTTATGTTAATTACGTGTTATGTATTATTATGTATACATATGGTTTTGTTTGAAATAATAAAATCAATAGAAGGGTGACAAACAAAACAATTATTAAAAAAACGTTTTTATTCAATTCAAAAGACTTTTGAAAAAAAAATTAAATTAATTAAAATCCTATTTTTATAAGGTGCCTCTACAGTCATTCGGAATGGCATTCATCAAACTAAAGCCAAACTGATCCAATTACTAAGACTCCTAACATCATCATTCCCACGGACACTCACTTGTATATTCAATGCCGAACTGTAAGGATCTTATGCAATACCTACCGATCCATAGATGGCCGTTATTTAGGCTTTTGAGTGCAAGAACAAATAGTACAAGAGCCCAAGAGGAGAAAAAAGGCAGTTATCTCACCCCAATTTTTTATTACTTTAATGAAAACTATGTATAATTAATAGTCAAAATTGATGAGTCTGCCAGGTATAGGTAGGGGGAATAAAAAATGGTGACTGTTTCAAAGCGATAAAAAAAAACTAATTTTTCAGTCGGAGCTCTTATCTTAAAAAGTAGGAACAACACAAGAAAACCTAAGACTACGCCATTTAAAGAAGAGTAAATTTTCTAAAATATGAGCTCTAATAGAGTTATTTACGTTAAATAGTTTTCGAGATATGGCTTTTTAAAAAGCAACATTTCATAAGAATGTTGTATGGGACGTACCAAAAGATCTGTAGTTAGTGAATTTATTTTGAAAAATTCATATCTCAAAAACCATTTGACGTATAGATGTCTATTATCAACTCAAATTAAAGCTAGTTTAATGAGCTATAATGTAGTTTATGATGTTTATGATAATGTAGTTTATGATGTTGACCAAACCCCTAACCATCTTCTCCTCGGAACAGTGTAATAATTTTAACAAATTAAATCTTGAATTAGAATTACTGAGCAACAAGCGTAACACCTGACGAAAGGTTAATAGAAAAAGAGTGTGAGATAGTGAACATTTTCCCAACTACTCTGTAATCTGAACTTTTCAGTAATCCGTAACACTCCCCCGCAGCAATTAATTAGCATTACCGCGATTACGTTGTACATTGTTAAATAGTAACTGGTGAAGGCTCATTTGATTATGATTTCACTTTTAATTTAGGTTAAAAATAATTACTCTTAGGATTATTGGGGTTTTTATTTTACCGAACTAGCCCGAACCAGACATCAATCCTTCCATTATAAACTCCCTAACCATCAAAACCCTCTACTGTCTAACCTTCCTGTTTCTTTTATTCCTGACAATCCTTCAAGGAGCCTGAAAATAAGATGGCCTCGAGACATTCTAGTGTAGAAATATTATTATAGTGCTACCAATGGGAAGTTTCTCTACATGCCTATGTACAATCTCTACACTCCATTTTGATCATACATCAAATTTACTGAATGTGTTTTTACGAAAATACAGTTGCAAATAGCAATAAATAAAAAAAAAAATCAGTTGCAATTTAGTGACAGATGAGATTGTTCATGGTATTAATTTTACGATATTATATTCCAAGTGATTCATATTTGAACACAAATATAACGAACTATTAACATTTCGGAATATAACGGCACCTTAAGGGAAAGAAAAGAACCTTAGGACGTGGGTGAATCTTGATGGTGACCACAAGACCTCCAAGGCGGAACCGTAGCTCAAGAGGTTCCAGGCTTTCTCCAGAACTGAGCATCCATACTACGATAACATCACTCTTTTATTTATTTGTTTACTAGTAATAAACCTAGAATTTAAATGCAAAACAGGCACGGAATAGTATATCACTAAAGCATTTTACGGTTTCGATTTCAGGAAAGGCAAAAATAGCTTGAAGAGAGATGAATGGACGCTATAGTTCACCATGACTCTAGTCACTGATTCCAAAGAGTTGAATAATTTGTCCGTTATCGCAGGAACGGCCGTAAAAGCGAACATCTAGGAGTCGAAGATATCGTCCCAGAAATATTCATAAGAGCTTTTCTTCTCGGGATAGAAATAAACATGCTAAACAAATGTATATAGGACTGCCCAATTGGTGGAACACATCATTATGTATAGGGATATATTTAGTATGTGAACAAATCTAACCTGTTTAGTAGTGAAGTGAGACCTAGTAGTTGTGTAGTAATCGATTACTGGCCATTGTTACCAACTAGAAACATCGATTCCAAGAATTTTAACCACATTTTCGTTTCATCAATTGCTTTGTGAATTTAATTAGTATTAAATAAAATATTTCGGTATATGAAATTTTTTTTTCTGTTTCCTAAATTGATTTTTAATCTAAATTGATTAAAAAAATTCTTGAAAATGTAGTTTTTGAATATTTTTATTTTTTATTTTTTGGCAAATGTATCCTTAACGATGGCCTGGTCTGTCTAAACGAAACAAGCCATGAGTCACCCTATACTCATGTTATGTGTGTAATGAAGTCAATGGTTTCTCATAAGTACAATTGTGTGTAAGCTGAACTATTCAAGATGTTTTTTGTAATTTCAAGTTCTTGTCTTGTTTGAAAGTCTAATCTGTTTGAAAATTCCATATCTCCAAGTCTAATATTTTCAATGTGTGTAATATTTGATGAAGATATAGGCAGTTTATAAATTCTTTTAATATAGAGATTATAGACCTTACGCGGGTTTATGTTACCTACACGATACAAAAAAAGTTTGTATTAATCCACTGGTGAGATTTTCTTGTTATCAACTGAAACTCATTATTTATAGTGAAAAGTTTCCCATTACCTGTACAATGTGTTCAATCTTTTTATGGGTCATTTTAAAGTAAGTATTGGGAGGAGAAGAGTGCAACAATGTAGTGCCTTTATTTTCTTCTTTATATTATTCAAGTTATATCAATAGATAAATTATTCACAAGACTATGATGCCATTGTAATATAACTCAGATTATATTTACTTGTTATATAGTTATTTAAGACAGTTATGATTCTCAATGAATAAATATTAAAAAAAAAATAATGATATCTTTATTGAAACTAAATAGATAATTTTTCTTTAATAAGACAATAACTTCCATGTGTACATGTTAAACATTCAGAAGTTTATTCATTTCCATTCTGATTGTAAGAAGATAGTTGACCGTATGAAGTAGATTGTAGGAAGCTAGGCTAGGTGGCAGTCAATAAAGCTATCAAAACAGTAAAAGCAAACTATTTTGATACCTTTATTGACCGCCACCCAGACTATCTTCCTAATAAATATTAATTTTGATTTTAAATATTATTTTTCCGTTGATTTTGATCGCTATACTAACCATCTCATTCTATATTTTGATCGTTGTACTAACCATCTCATTCTATATTTTGATCGTTATACTAACCATCTCATTCTATATTTTGATCGTTATACTAACCATCACATTCTATATTTTGATCGTTATACTAACCATCTCATTCTATATTTTGATCGTTATACTAACCATCTCATTCTATATTTTTTCCATACAATAAATCCACGGTTTATTCTTCTGTTATTTTTAGCTTATTTAAGTGTAATGATGATACGGGTTTTAGTGAATCCGACGGTTCCTGGCCGGTGGTACACAAATCTGCCCAATGAATGCCGTCTATACTCAAATCAGCAAGATCAACCCAAAAGCAATCCTCCCACTTACGTATCGGTCTACCCCTCGCTCGTTTTCTAGTCGGCTTACTAGCTTTATAGGGATTTATTCAAACGCCCTATAACAATACGTCTAAATTTTATTCGCCACTACGCTTTTATGAAATGAAGCATAGATTTGTAAATTCCTTAAGCTCATGTAAGACAGTTACGATCTATGGTTAACATCTGCATTACCTCTCGGTGTTGCGCTCCTTAATTTTATTCAGATTGAAACAATCCGCATTCAAGTTTTACTCTTAGCATCTCCAACACATTGTTTTCATATAACTTCAGGAGCCAACAAACAGTTATAGAATCTAGTAGATTGAATCGCTCGGGGAATACATTACATCTTATTCAACCAATCCCAAACCGTCTTCTTAAACTCCCTCCAATTAGGAATATGTAAATGGAAACTTCCAAAAGGAGAGTGAGTTGCCGGCGAGATTGAAAGTGGCAGCCGGCGGGACAATGTATGTTCTGCTGGAAGGTTGTTACATGCTCTAGGCTTATAAGGAGTATGTCGGGTCTTCGGGCTGCCAATCAGGATCTACCGGGAACAAGTTGCTCCTGCTGCTCGCCTCAGATATCTCCTATTTCAGTTTGAAAATAGTGCCTCTGGATCGTTTAGATTAGCGGTCCAAGATGAGGAATAACAGTAAAGCACCAAGTTAAGGATTCCGCAGATAACTGTATTTGTATTAGGAAGAGTCTAAACATAAGAAATATGTTGATTTCTTCTTCGACACTTGTCATTTTAACACAATTATAATATTTCATGAATTTATTTCACATTCCAAACGTTCGGCCATTTTCTAGAGTAATATCTATCTTTCTATACAACTATCTTAACTTTAGATAAGATTAAGATTTTTGCATATCCAATCCATGAACAAGAAAAATCCATAATAAAAGATATAAGCTACATTCAGTAATTAACTGCGAAATATGGAAAGTTAATAAATTTAAAAAGTAATTCCCCTTATTAAGTTTGTTTGGTTAAATAACTATATTAAATAAGATTTGGATGTAATAGTCTGTAAAATTTAAGGAAGTCTATGTGAGCCTATGTGTGTAAAAAAATTTTACCTTTTTTTAAATTTTGTGCAGTGATTTTCTCAGACTCAAAAATACTGACGATACCAAAATCTAAATTGTTTTCATTATTTGAACTTTGACACGTTATTTTTCAATAATAACTTCCTCATAAATTAACCGATCTTTTTCATACGAAGGTAATTGGCCAGTTTTCTCATATAATTTTAATTTTCAACTATTTCAACCACAAAACGAAACAACTTTTTAGCGTTTGAGGAAAATTTCAGAATAAATTAAGAAAAAAAAGCAATATAACAATATGGTAGTAACACTCAACTGACCTGTCCATGAAACTAAAATAAAAATAAAACACAGTGAACCCTCGCTTTGACCTGGCTTTTTTTTTTTTAACGCGAATTGGGATATAAAGCGATCTAGCCCTTGTCCCAATATTTTATATCGATAAAAAAAAAGTACTTTGTTTTTTTCAATACTAATGACTAATTAGTGGTCTAGAACCACCAACGTGCGTAGACTGCCAAGTAAGAAGAACGGTGAAACACGTGCTATTGGAGTGCCTCCTCTTTGCTACTCTCAGGAAACAACTCATAATAGAAACAAGCCTGGATAAGATCCTTCAAGACAAAGAAAATGAAGTAGAGAAACTGATGTGTTTTTTTTTACAGCTATAGGATACTATAACAGAGTATAGTGAATGTCATTTGATCTACCAATGACCCTTGGGGGTAGATGTGGAATGAATAAATAAATAATAATTACTAATTATACGTGTCAAATATTTTCTAATCACTACAATTTTCTACCCCGTCTGGAAAACGCCCATTGTTATTATTGACCAGACTAAATACTTGATGGATAATTAAATATTCCAAATAGTTTTGAAATTATGTTCGTAAGCCACTCAATTCTAAATACTATGAAATAATTAAGTTGCATTCCAACTAGATCGAAAGTACAAAACCCTATTCACCTGAAAAATGGGTATTCACCACTAAAGTTTAATTACACCTATATTTTTTCATTTTTCCAGAACGCCGATCGTTGTTAGATGACTTCGAGAATCGATCCCGTGTAGCCAAAGCTGGTTGTCAGATACGATAATACTCTTGGCCACGTTGTACATAGCTCCATGAAAAGGATCCCTTAATACTCGTTATACGCTGACAGATTCTTCTTGAAATGAAGGCTGAAAACACAGCAAGGAGGCAGATAGAGGCTATTAGCGACCAGATAAGGCAGCATCTAGATGCGGACAGCTAACTGTTCCATGGGAGCTTGAGAAGAATGGACTTAGATATCTAGTGGCGCCCTCTAATTAGATCTCACCTGGCTACACCATGGCGATTCGGTAACGGGCGCTGTCTCCGCGTTTCCGTTCCCAGTTTAAACATACAAGAGGCACGTTCGGGTGGCAGGTAATTACCGGTCCATAAATGGCGGACGCTAAATCCGTATTTAATTTAAATCATAAAAGTTTCCCGTCTCGAGATTAGTGTTCATAACGTTAGACCCAAGACAGTAGGAGCAGCAAAGCACGAAAGTAGGTGAAAGATATAAACATTTAGCAAGGAAGAACATTGAATGTTTTAACTTTAAATTAAATATTTACTAGACAAACGGTCTAAATTGCCAATCCATTACAAAAGACTGATCTACATGACTATTATAAGGCCTATCTGGACATACGGAGTTGAGCTTTGGGGCTCCACTAAACCATCAAATTCTTTACAGTCCAAAATCCTTCATAAAATCCTTAATGCTCCTTACTTTGTCACAAATCAAGTCATCCATCAGGACCTCAATGTTCCATATCTTGCCGATATGGCCAGAACCAGATATCATTCCTTCCATGATAAACTTCTCAACCACCCAAATCCACTTGTTTCTAACCTGGCTTCTCCTTCATTACCTAATAATCCTCCTAGGCGTCTGAAAAGAATGGGCTCGAGATTTTCTCCTCTAGAAATGTTATTGGAGTTTTATCAGTGGGTAGATTCTCCACTATGTCACCATCAGCAAATTTACTTGTTGTATATATGTGTATACAGTTGAAAATAACAATAAATAAATTATTAAAAAAAAAATTAAATATATTCAAAAAGACATTCTTCCATTTCATTTTCTTTTGTTTCAACGAATAGGGTTTCGGTACACAACGAATAATAAATACATGAAGATTAGCGAAAGGAGTACATAACTGAAGGTAACAAATTGGTCGGATCACTCACTTGTTTCTTGGAAGAGGAATTTTTTTTTTACAAAGCAATTAGAAACGAAGAATTACAAGTGTTGGTGGAAAAACAGTGAAGTGTATTTTTTTTACCTAACTAATAACTCCCAAGTATTTCCCTGTCCAAGCACAGACGTATTTTGTAACAGCTCTCTAAAAATAACCGAACCCTATAAGGTAAAATACTAATGCTTAAACTCTTATTTCAATGCATGCTTTTTTAAAGGAATTTACGTCTATAACAACTGGTATTCATATGTTTATTTACCGATTTAGGATGGAAAAACATAAAAATAGTAAATTTTCATCATTGCTATGTATAGAAAACTATGACCAGTCCAATGTCAATGATAAACAGAGGGGTCATACCTTTACAACTTGACTCAATATGTTCCAAAATCGAAATTTTGGAGTTTTATGACCGATACATCATCGGTAAATATCGACAAATATACACATGCAAATACTGGAAGCAAATCCTATTGGGCCAGGAGTGTCAAGCTGGACATAGAAGTGTTGTGCTATACTAAGCCTCAGCTCTGTTCTCGGTGATTCTGAAACAAGTGACGATCTTCAGTCCCATTTGGTTTCCAAACCACACTTACAAGTTGGTTATAATACAGTACTGGGAAAAATTAGTTCTAATAAGCACCATGCATTAATTATAATATAATTCTACTAATGCTACATTTTTCCATGAGATCCTCAATTTTCATTGTCATGGCTGTCTCAGGGTAACTCTTTTTATATTTAAATACATCTTACTTTATTTTCATACATTTTACTGAGAAAAAAAAAATTATTAAATTAAAATTTTTATTTAAAGCTTATCTAAATTATTTTAATTAATTTTTTATCGCGTTAGAACAGGTTGTAGGATATTTCAAAACATATTTAAAAAAAAAAAAAACGGTCTTTACTTCCAATTCATAACAAAATACTGTAAAAGAAGTATTTTTATGTAAATACAGTCGTAAATAGCAATAAATTAAAAAAAAAATCTTTGCCACGTCTACGAAAAGAGGATTCACGTTGAAGTTAATACCAATATCTGCCATTGTAATCTAAACTAGAACAGAAGACAGCTAGTGATAGGCTCGAACTATTCCCCTACTCCTCAGCCACGCCCCTGAAATGACACGAAGGCTTCACTTTTTCTGCCAGCTTAACCACTCCATTATACCTTTTCCTCTAAGTGAGAAGGTTATGATCAATATTATTCTATAAAATTTTCATGCAGTACTAATTTTTTTTATTTATTTATTACTTTTAGAAAAACATTAATTTTTGGTGAACTATATTATAAGGTGCGATTAGGACAGAACAGCTATGGAATTCAATTGAAAGCTTCCATTGCTTGTCTTCTTCGTTTGGCAGAATTACTTTTTTAAACTATCGGAATCACTGTTCTTTAGATTATTTAAAAATATTTTTTGTATTCGTTAAATTATTTAAATGATATGTTAAATAATTTAACGGATTAATTCTTAGATATTTAAGCAATCACAATCTATATCCAATAGCTAAGACAGATATTGATGTTAAGAAAATTGCATTAAAAAACGCTATTCATTTCGACATTCCTACATTTTCTACAGGTGGTAAATGATAGGTAGGTATTCAAAGTGATAGGAAATAAGCAGCACTTCTGTAATGACATAGTACTTGAAGATCTAAAATCTAAAACGAAAATTCAATAACCCCATTCAAAGTTCCGAATCACGACATCCAACCTTACATGGGATGAACCTTTGAGTTACCTATCATTTGGTAACGTACTGTTCGAGCTCCTGCCGAGAGAAAAGTATTGTAGAGGGAAAGCTTTTCACAAGATTACCATAATGGTGTGCACCTGCACCTACCCTCCTGCAATCCTTGTACCACATCTTGGCTGTTAATAGTAGTTAGTAATTTTAAAAATACAACATTGGGACAAATAAACAAATTTCGGTATTAATAAGATGCTCTACAAAGCCTTTTTTTAAATATATATATATATATATATATATATATAGTGTTGATCTGTTCGAGATGCATAATTGTAAATCCCCAACGGTTCTACATAAACTGAATTATGGGGTACTTGCAATAACTGATTCAGTCAGTCCCCGAGTCACGAAAGTGCATTAAGTGATCACATTGAATATTGGCAATCACGAGTATGGGGAAGATGCAGCAGTCTATAAAGTCATTCCAGCATACTGGCAAAGAGCGAGCGGAACCAAGTCAAGGAGTTGCGACGTGACCCGGCAAACACATGATCGCAATATCCCAATTGGCACGACAAAGGGCATGATCTTCTGGGCTGAGCGCTTGCACAGGAGCGGGGCCCAACCAGCAAACAAATCATGGGAACATGCAGCCATAGTAACGGAAAGTCGGGAGGCAAGGTAGGACTTGCATCTTCTATTAGCTACAGCATTTTTGAACATGCAAATTTAATAATCATCGTTTGAATGCGAATATTAAATCTTTTTAACGCTACCTGGAGAGTGAGATAACACCTATTTACTACGCTAAATGATTACTTTGGATAAATTGGATTAAGTTATTCCTAAGAATGTTCCTTATGTAACCGATCTAGCCCGAACCCGATATTATTCCTTCCCTAATAAACTCCCTAACCACACAAACCCACTATCCTCCGAGGCTCCTGAAAAGAAGATGGCCTCGTGACCTTATATTGTAAACTGTTTTTAGAGTTCTACTACTGGGTAGTTTCTCTACATCCTGTATCATATCAT
>NW_027114029.1:110993-113830 GCF_000696795.3 Halyomorpha halys
GGCCTTATTACAGTCATGTAGATCAGTCTTTTGTAATGTGTTGGAAGTTTAGACCGTTTGTCTAGTAAGTGCTGTAATAGTCGAAATCGACGTGCTGTTTCCTGTCTTTTCAGTCTGGTGTAGTCCAAGGTAGCTGATCTGTTCGACAGGGGTAAGAGTGACATCGTTAAATGAAACTGTAGGGCAGTCAGTAGGTTTACGAGGAAGGGTAAAGGTGATTTGATGGGATTTGTTGGAATTTATCTTAATCCTCCAATTACGACACCAATCTTCGAGGGCTGTGATATGGGATTGGAGATTTTGGGATACAATCAATGGGTTATTATTAATTGCGAGCACACATGTGTCATCGGCATACGTGGTGTGGATTGTGTTAGGATTGGTTGGAATTTCAGCTGTATAGACGGTGTAGATGTTATTAATTAAATTAATAGTTTGTTAATATTTTACGCTCTGCCATTTTTCCAGGAGGGTTATAGACTATTCCGAATTCACGGGTAAAAAAATAACTCGTGTCCACGTTAATACAGCTGTTATAAAGCTGAAGGTTTGCTCTGTTTAACTTTATTATCACTATTTAAATTGAATGCTCTTATAAGGATGAAACATTGGTTCCAAATAAAGAATTTTATTTAAATTTATATATCCGGTTCTAATTTGTTTAATTAGGTCTGTGTTGTGCCCTTTGGTGGGATTTATATAGCTCTAAACTACTCAAAACTTTCGTGTATATTGGATAGTCATGTTGAATTTATTTCTACTTATACCATATATTTTTGTAATGTAATGTTATTTATCTAACCTAAATATAAGGTGAGCAGGGAGATAATAAGTCAGGTAATGGACAAACATTGATGAGAATTTAATGTTTAAGAGGTTGCTTACCCCAGTCAGAAAGATATTCAAAAACAATAGTGCACTTTAAAAAACCTTTAATAGATAGAAAAATAGTGAAAAAACCGAAAATAATATTTCTAAAAAACAATACGAGAAAAAATAATAAATATGCGCTTGAAAATCACCCTTTCACCACGAAACTTTTTAGTTATATAATGTTATTTCTAAACATAATAGATATAATAATCAATTTATTACATCACTAAACCAGTGTGTAATATTAATTTGTATCAAACTCTTAATTGTATTCAATTAATCTATCAACATTCCTAAAACAAGGGCTTGTGCGTCTGTTAGTATGAAAAATAACGGACCCTGGTCTAAGAGGGTTGATAAAAAATATTGCATTCTCGCAATAAGACAATTTTTTTATTATAAGTACATTTTTTTTTTTTCTACATAAGTTTATACTCTAGTTATCTTCAATATTTTGATAGTCAGTAAATTAAATTAGTCAGTAAATAGTTAAATCTAAATTTAAACTGTCCTGACTTCAACAATATTGAAAGGGGGATTACAAAATTATGTTTTAAATAATAATAATAATAATAAATAAATACAAATAAAATAAAATTATAGAGCCTTAAACAACATCTTCCAATTTAGCCAGATGGTGGAGAGGAAAACAATTTGCAGCAAAGAATAATATAGGGTTAGTGTAAGGAAGAAGAGACCTTATTAACAAGTTCCAAATCTAATCGAAGCCTTCTTCATATTAAGGAGAGTTATAGCAAATAGAGGAGGCAGGGGCTGGCGCCAACCCGAGGCAGGGACCAGTTCCTTCCTATCTCTGTGCCTTAATATGCTTTAATGATCCCATTCCGGCTCAATTTCTAACATTCTCTCGCAATTTAGCTTGGAGATCATCAGCATCTTTGAGCTAGCCCGGTAGTATTTCAATGTGCCAGCATAGCAAGATGAGATTAAAATAGATTTTAATAGGCGAAAACTGTCCACATGATTAAAGGTATTACAAGATTTTTTCTTTGACAAGCATCTCATTTCGTATATTTCATTTCTAATATAAATTCTCCTAGCCAGATTTTTAATGAAATGAAGTGTAATAAATAAATACAATGTTTTCATATTTTCCCAATGTTTATTATCAACACTAAAAGCCATGAAGGATCAGGGGTGTAGTACTTCATAAGGAAATACTGCTACTAGACCAACGGTTGTGCAAGGAGGTGGTTCGAATCACGTTCGACCGCCAGATGTTTGCCCAATTAAGAGTACCCATAAGGCTGCGTTATACCCAGAGGGCTCCTGAACCCGCAGGGCTGACTTACGACTGAATGGAAAAAAAAATTATCTACGACAGCCTGATTCGAACCCAAATCCTTAGAGATAGTAGCACAGGCCCTTACCATTGTGCTACCCGCCTAACCTAAAATGCAACTACAAATATAGCTTACTAAACATTTTCATTAAAGAGTCCAATAATCCACTAGCGTAAGCCAACCAAGTTACAACCTTCATTGGACCCCTCACCTAACCTTATAATGCCAAAAGGCAATCCAAGGTATCATTAACACCTAGATATCCATACCTCCTATATGTACGTACCAAATACCCACTAACATCACTACAGGAGAGTATGAAAAAAAACAAAACATTAAAGAGTCCAAAACTTGCCAAGTTCCTAAATAATTTAGATATTACACATATTTTTATTTATATTTTTTTGAGAAACGTTCTTCAGTTTTCTGCTGATTTCGGATTTTATTCAGATACTAATGCACTTGGTTATATATCCACCTTATGTACGAACATGTCTTGCATAACTTAAATTTAGCGCGCATAAAACAGAGGAGAAAAATTAGTTACATAATAAAAGCAATATTAGCTTTTAATATAGGGTTTTTTTTAAAGCCCGATAGAACTTGAAATTGTAAAAAATAACACAAAAAATTAAATTGTAATCAAAATTTTTTTTTTAT
>NW_027114029.1:113880-115112 GCF_000696795.3 Halyomorpha halys
TATATATATAAATAAAAGTTATTGTTGGTTCCTGTCATTGAATTTATAATCAGATGTCAATGTTGACGAATTGAACCTGAATCACTTTGTAAAGTGATCCCAGTTATAACGGGGATCTCTCAATCCACTAATCAACATCACTCCATTATTAAAAAAAAAGCGCCGAGAATTCAATAATCCTAAGGTTTTTAAGAACCCTCATGAAAATGTGAGATAATTTATATACCTTTACAATAATTATAGGAACAAATTTACTGATTTATTGTCGATAAGGTCTATTGTGGGCCTTCAACAAGAAAGTTACTTTCATTTACTTTCGTTGTTCTAATAACTGCGCGAACAGTTTCCTTCAACCAACCAAAGAGTAACGATTTCCGCCAAGAAATGCACACCTAATAACGTTATTAAATACATAGGACAATAAAACTAAATAAAATTATAATTTATACATGTGGCGATTTGATTTAAAAAAACCAAATACGTAAGTGACTGAATCTTTGATGTCATTAAGAACATAGACGAACTTGGGGCCAGTCTCATTTTACTTGTTGCTTGCATTTTGTGAGTGCATTGCACAAAAATATATTTTAAAAACAATAACATTCTGGAAACCACTGGAAAATGCAATATTTGTACTATTTTGATCTTCACTTCAATTTTTGAACAATATGATTAAAATAAATCGGAAATCATACGGTTGAATATTCAGTTGAAATATTTTTTAAAATATTTCTCCAGAGAAAAAAAAAATAATTTTTATTAATTTATTTTTTGCTATTTACAACTGTACATTATAATACATTTAGTAAATCTGATCTAAGTTAAATTGGAGAGTTACAGGCGTGTAGAGGAACTACCCATTGGTAGCAATCTAATGACATTTTACATTAGCTGTCTCGTGGCCATCTTCTTATCAGGCGCCTCTGAGGATTATCAGGAATGAAAGAGGATGCAAGATTAGAAACTAGAGGGTTTTAGTGGTCGGAGAGTTTATAATGGAATGAGTAATATCTAGTTCGGGCTACATCGGTTACATAGGGAACATTAAGGTCTTTATGTATTATTTTATTTGTGAGAAAGTAAGGAGCATTGAGGATTTTACGAAGGATTTTGGATTGTAAGGATTGAATACGAGAGGCCCCAAAGCTCAACTCCATATGTCCAGATTGGCCTTATTACAGTCATGTAGATCAGTCTTTTGTAATGTGTTGGAAGTTTAGACCGTTTGTCTA
>NW_027114029.1:121312-140594 GCF_000696795.3 Halyomorpha halys
TACATCCTGTATCATATCATTATGTAATTATGATCAAATTTACTTGTTGTATTTTTTATACAGTTATAAATATCAATAAATGAAAAAAAAAAGTTATTCCTAAACTTTTTCAATTTTAAACTGTGGGTTGTAAATATTTTATCGCCTAACCTAATAACTGAGCTGTCAATCTTTTTAGCTAGTATTATGTCCTCCATTTCACTGGCTTCTCATTCATTCATAGAACGGACGAAAAATCAGTAAAGATAACCAAAAACCTCATAGAAGAAACAAGAAGAATGCTTGGTTGAACACAAAGTCCACGTACTTAGGTAAACAAAAGAGCCTAAGAAAAAATAAAGAAAATGAGATAACAAATGATGAGAACAAGCAAGAACAGGATCAATTCGTTGAATTTGAAGTACAGTTTTGAAGACTCTTAATCCTTTTTTTTTTATTTTCCCCACATCTGGTCATTCCAGACATACGGGAGGGGCGTAGTTATCCTTCACGTAACCAAATTATTTTCTAGTTTCCATTCAGTGGAACCGCCACGAAATAAACGTTCCATATCCCTCCTTTCTACCGACTTGGGGAAAAAGGATTAATTCCCCATGCAAATTATTTGATAATTGGGAAGCTTGAAAGTGGATTATGAGTTGTTTTTAATATGCATTTACCAATTAAAACCCTTCAGCTAGTACCCATGTATCAGGAAACGCAATACATAATATATTCATAACAATAAACCCTCAGGAAAAATATACGTTGGCAGATCATGGGCTCCCGAAGACCAGTGTCACCAACACAGATCTAAGGGTTTATCTCGATTTACCATCTCACAATTCTCATCATATGATAAGTTATCACCCAGGAACGGTAACAAAAAATATAAGAAAGGTCCTTGGGCGGAGAGTCTTGGTAAGAACAATACCATCACGAGACAATTTGGGAACATGTCATAAAGAGAATGAACAATCTTGGAAGTGTGAGATAGTCTACGAAATTCCAGAAGGTACATCAGTTAGCGTAGGACACGTGTTAGCTCCCTGCCTTATCTGACTTCTGCCGAAGGAGCCATTACCCACTCATTTAGAGATTGCCCCCCCCCCCAAAAAAAAAGATTGTTAACAGCGTCACTTGTATTTCAACAAGGATAAGTAATTCTTGAATTTGAAAATTGTGGGAGAAAATTTACTTTTTGAGCTCAAGAATTTGTGTCTTCGCACATAAATTTACCTCAACTATTTTAATAATACTATATTTCAAGCCTATTAAGTGAAAACCTAATTCTTCAATAGGAGAGAGCAGGGTAGCTCAGTGATTAAGGTGTACTACAGCTATTCCCAGGTAGAGATCAAATCCGGCCCAGACGATTTTGGATGGCCCTAGTCTCAATATAATAGTACTAGAACCGGGAAGAAAAAAAGTCAGTTATCTCACCTCATTTTATGATTACTTTAATGAAAACTAGGTATAATTACTAGTCAAAATTGATGAGTCTGCCAAGTATAGGTAGGGGAAATAAAAAATGGCGGCTGTTTCAAAACCTTAAAAAAACATTAATTTTTCATTCGGAGCTCTACATCTTAAAAACTAACAAAACACTAGAAAATCTAAAAGAACATTGTTTAAAGAAAAGAAAATTTTCTGAAATATTAGCCCTAATCTATTTATCATCTATTTACGTCACATAAAGATGTCTATTAACACTCAAATTAAAGCTAGTTTAATGGACTATAAAGAGGTTTATGACCTTTACCTTCGTAGGAATAGTAGTTTTCATGATATTTCATAAAATAAATTGATTTATAGTTGTTCGAACAATAAATTTGATTTATGAAAAACTTTATTTCAGAAACCATTGGACGTACAGATGTCTGCCAGCGCTCAAATTAAAGCAAGTTAAATTTACTATAAAATAGTTAATAATGTTTATCTTAGTGGGAGAAGTAGTTTTTATGATATTTGACAAAATAAACTCACAAAATGTTAATTTCTAGTTGTTCCTATAAAATGTTGGATTTTTGAAAAAATATATCTCTAGATCTATAAGACGCACATATGTCTGCCAACACTCAAAATAAAGGAAATTTAACTTCCTATAAAGTAGTTTATGACACTTATCTAGTAGGGATAGTTGTTTTTATGATATTCATATATGAATATAAGTTTGGCTAATGAAAATTTGTCCGAACAACTATAAATCAATTTATTTTAGCAAATTTCATGTAAACTATTACTCCTACGAAGATAAACATCATAAACTACATTATAGTACATTAAACTAGCTTTAATTTGAATGCTAATAGACATCTGTACGTCACATAGTTCCTGAGATATAGATTTCTCAAAATAAATTAACTAACTACTAATCTTTCAGTAGATTTTAAGAAATTTAGCTTTTTAAAAAGCTATATCTCGAGAACTATTGGACGTAAATAGCTCTTTTAGGGCTAATATTTCAGCAAATTTACTTTTTTCTAGTTTTTAAGATACAGAGCTCCGAATGAAAAATTAATGTTTTTTTTAAGGTTTTGAAACAGCCACCATTTTTTATTCCCCCTACCTATAACTGACAGACTCATCAATTTTAGCTAGTAATTATACATAGTTTTCATTAAATTAATCATAAATTGGAGTGAGATAACTGCCTTGTCTCTCCTCTTGGGCTCTTGTACTATAAAGGGTCCCCCTTAATTAGCGGGAAAAAATTGTAGGTTGGGCGTGATATTGAACATCAACTTGCACAACCGTTGTTCAAAAAATATTACTTTCTTACAAACATTAGTACTGAAACCTTGACAGTTCATGGGTCATGGCCGTACAGGTGTTAAGTGTTTCCAATTAAATCCTTAATTAAGAGTAAAGCTTTTGAGAACGATGCTGGCCACATTACCTTTAGTTACAACTATTACATATGTTACAATGTACTACGTAACTTACGATTAGACTGGCCAGATAAACTAAAATAAAAGGGATATATAGGAACAGAGTTGATAAACCAATGGTTAGCTAATCCTGGTAGTGTAGAGTTCTTATTACTGTTTACACGTTACACATAGCTAACTTGTAAACAAATACATACAAACAAAACTCAAAATATAATGTATGAATTTGAATAATAAATTTAATTTATTACTTATTAATACTTAATTATACATACCAATAGAAAGCCAAAAAGAAGACTCACCTGAAAAAAAAACAAAAAAAAAACATTAAAAATAGTTTTTGATATAAATTCATATTTCTTATTTCGTAGAAAACATACTAAAATTTTAAAAGGTGAAAATAATTGAGTAAATACCAGCGCAAATGAGAGTTGGCACAGAAAGTAATAGCGCTATTAAAGAAAAAAATTAAAACTCTAAACAAAAAAAAAATACTTATGCATGCAAATAATATAGAAAAACAATTAAAAATATATTGTCCATTATTTATATGTAAATCAACATAATTATTACGACTATTGCAATGAATATTTCACATATTTACCTCGTAGAAAATACACCTAATAGAGGTTGAAACATAAACAGTAATTAATTCATACAAACAGTTTCTTCAGTCAATCAATTTTTAATTATTTACGCTCCTTGAACAGCTATACCGTTTCTACGATCAATTACTTCCAGAGGGCAGTGAAAATACAGTTTAATTAGGAGCCGGCACACGATATAAAGAGCAGGGTAAGTTTCCAATCGCCAGTCCCTTACGATGTTACCCACGGGTCTGATAGTGTTCTGTGCTGTCAATGTAGGTTTGGCCAATGTATATTTCGGTAATCATCCTTCTCAGAACGAGGGAGAGTATGATATGGTCAAGAATATTGTGTTCGCATATAGTACGGGAATGAAAAACTTGTCAACTGCTATCTTCATACCGGACGAGAACAGCGTTTTCCGAGATCAAGAAGTTCAAAAAATGAAGCCTGTACACACTTCAATGCCGTATGGAGGGTCACACAACAAGCATCAGTTGCAGGAATACTTCCAGGGAAATAGGCACGACAGAGGAACACAAAGTCAAATTGAAACCAGGTACACAGAACAAAACAATCCACCAAAAAGAATCCCAACACCAAATCAATCACAAGAGCGAAAATCCGACAAACCAAATTATACAACGCAGAAATATTATCCAATTGGAGCTGGAGTAATGAGCGAAGCCGCTGGAGATAAGCCGATGTTAAATGAAGAACCCCTCCAGCAACAGAAACAACTGTGGTACGATCCTTCAATGCTCTTCCGTATAAACAACAAAGCACCGTTCACAACACACATATATAAAATTAACTCCAAGCCTATACCTGAGCCACAGCCTAACAAATCGAGTCAACAAGATTATTTTTTCAACAAATTTTTCGTCAATTATGATCCTGAAAAAGAGATCGCGAAAAGTGAGGCTGTCGATAATGGTTCACCGTCTAACGAAAATGCAGACAGTGAAAATACAAAACAACTCAGTTTACTTAGAGCCAACGAATTCGAAAAGGTTGAAGTAGCTGAACCAAATCAAGTGAACTCGAATATTGCATCTAATAGTGTCTTCATGAATACACCGTGGTACGGTTTCAAAGTCACACCTCCGAGTTGTTTAGAATGTTCACACTTGAAATGGCTTAATGATTACTACTCCGCTCCTCAAAGTGCGCAAGATCTAAACGGTTTCCTTTTACAGAATGACGCAACAAGGCATAAAGAATTCTTGGAAAACTACAAACCTTTAAAATTTCTCGATCTCGGTGAATTAAATTCCGAGGAATTCCACAAAAAGCCAGAAAGTAATAGAGACTACTCAAGTATTGAGCTTACAACACTCGTACCTGTAGCAACAGTACCACAAGAAACAATTCAGCATGAGCCACAAGATGAACAGAGCTATGATTTCAGAAGACCAAGATTCCTACCATATCCGTACTTGGAGCTGGATAAAGTGAACCAAAGAGTGACCACAAAGTTCGGTCCCGAGGATGCCAGGACTTTGGGAAACGGTGACTTTTCTTCGGGTATCCAACACACCAATGAGGATGATTCATTTGTAGAAACAACACCCGATCCCACGACAGGACACCCAGAAAGCACTTATCAGATCACTGATGATAGTCATATGGAATTGAAGGATACAAGCAGTTCGACAAATTTTAATTTCCATCATCAACGGAAGCCGTTTTTTTACAGTGGTAACTCCTGGAGACCACTTGTGCCAAAAGTAGCAGAAAATCGGGTAAGCACAACCCCACCGTTTCGTCTGCTGAACTATGAGTACCATACGTCAGAAACTTCTACTTCCCAATCACCGACATCAATTGAAAATGCTTATTTTCCAAGAGCACACAATTCAAGTGTCACTGCACAAGAAGGAGAATTTAAAAACTATGCTCCAGAGCCGCTTTCAAAATTTCATAACACAGGCTCGGAGAAATTTCAAGCCTCGAAAGGTAAGATATCACATTCTAGAGATCACGGGGATGGTCCAGAAAAGACAAATTATGATGATTCTTTTGAGGAACAAACTGAAATGGAATATAACGATAAACCGGTTGCTATAGATGAAGGCAAGGCGGAGATATATAAGGAGGAATACTCGAACAAAGAAGAGATCGATGACGAGCTTCTGCCAACACAAGGAACGAAACATCAAACAGGAGAAGATGGAAGGACCGTACCTTCCTTCCAACCAGCTGGCTTCGGTAAAGGAGAATTACCTAAGTTACAGCGATTTTATCGAATCTATCCCTTCACTGGTCGATACGAAGAATATTTTCCACCGGGCTTCAGGTGAACACTCTTAAGATACCACGAAATTATTTCTGGAAGTACAATCATTCAAAAAATATTGATGAAGTGAGAAAAGATAATAATGAAACTTTAAGAGCAATGTTTCATTCCATACTTAATGATGAGTGTAACTGGATTGATATGTTACAATGGCTGCTCTGCAACTATCCGATAAGAGCAATAACCTTTACAGTTTTCATATTATATAAAGTAAAATATGTTGATTTATAACTGTAAAAACGTATAGCCTGTGGCTGCCAATCATGTAGTATACATTAATCTAGTCAATTATATAATTCTATTTATTACTGCACCGACAATATATCTTGTGTTATGCAATAAAATGCTCAATCATGACCATGAAAACAATGTACAAATGTTTTTTGATAATAGATTTGTATCTAATATAATTATTTATAATTCACTATGATATTCCTGTTAATCAATATCATTAGCTGAGAAGTAGTGAGTAGTTCAAGAAAATATTTTTTATGAATACACTTGAATAAGAATTCAAAACAAGAAAATAAAAATTTATATAGAAACTTTATATTGATTTTGTAATCATAGAGGATGTATTTGATTGGTTTCGAAGAAAATATAATTTTTTAAATTGAATGTTTAGTCGGTCAGTAGATCAATTTTGACAAAATCGTCACACCTACGCTTCGGCCTAACTATCGATTCAGTGTTAACTAACATTTTAGGGATCCAATCTGACATGAACATCTTATTCACCGCAAGGCAAACCAGAATTATATTTATTAGGTGTAGTTCCCTCAATTAAACATTGTATCGCCTACTAAATTATATAAAATTTAAAAACAAAATAAAATTAAACAAAAATATATTCAATTAGCCATTTTTACTTAACTGTTAATAATATTTCTCGAAAAATCTTATGAAATGAGTTTAATGATAAAATACTATTTTAATTTTTAGTTAACCAAATAACTATTGTAACAGTTAATTAAAAACAAAAATACTGAAACTGTAGAGTGAAATTAATTTAAAAAATAAAATAAATAATTGCGTTCTAAACTCTGAAAAATAAATGAAACAGTGAAAAAATATGACCATTATCAGGTGACGTGATAAATAATTAACTCTAAGTACGGAAGGCAAAGTTAGGTCTCTTGAATACAAGAGATACCAAGGTACTATCGTAGTTCCTCTTCATGGAAAAACCTCCCAGGCTAATTAATCAGGCATTGCACCTTCCAGTTGATGCACTCCAGAAGAACAAAGAAAATTCAATTCCAGCCCTGGAGCAAGACAGTCTCGTCGACAACGCCTAGCGAAATGATCCTGAACTGACTTAATTGTAATAAAAGAATTTATTTCGTCTCGTCAAAGCTCTACCCAAAATACATAGCGATATTTTACAAATTAACATGAAAATACTCAAATACAAAGTTAATGTAAATGTCGAAAAAAATTATATTTTTTTTAAATGGAAGTATATATTTTTATTATTGATTACTTTTTATATCTATTTATCACTTTTATATATATTTATTACAGCATTTATCAATTATATTTTATATATCGTATTGTAAATTATATTTTATGTATCTCATCGTTGAGTATTTTAAAGATATTACTTTAATAATACTTATGTGTGAAAATTTTAGATTTTTATGACTGTATATTATTATCTTAATACAAATAATTAATTTTAATGCAACAGTCTAAGTTCCAAAGGGTTTAATTTGTTAAAACATTATTATATATCTTTTCAGGACTTAATTTTATACCCTTTATCCACTTCTTTATTCTTTATAATATCACAACGTTTCGGGCTCCTCTGCCCATTTTTAAATTATTATTATTAATTTTTGGACACTGCCAATTTGAATTGTAAAACATTTTTATATATATTGAAAAATTATTGTTTTTTTTTTACTAAGCTTATATTTTAATTTTTCATTAGTGCTGTTTTAAAAAATGTTTTGCCTTTTAAAATGCACTTCTAACGTTCTGTCCATATACATATCCAAAATTCAATGAAATTTGCCCATGTACATGAACAGAAAAAGCATAATTTAAAAGGAAAAAACATTTTTAAAAACAAAACTAATGAAAAAAAAATCTTTTAATAAAAAAAAATATGACACATTCATTTTGGAATATATAAAAATTATTTAAAATTTAAAAGTGAAACATGCCCACAAATTAAAAATAAAAACTTGAAGTGGGCAGAAGAACCCGAAACGTCCAGATTATATAAAGAATAAAGAAGTGGATAGAGGGTATAAAATAAATTCCTTAAAAGAAATAAAATAAAAAAGTTATTTTATTTAAGATTTTTATTATTTATATTTTATGTTTTATGAAGAGGGTGGGGAGGAAAGATGTGTAAGATCAAAGGAGAAAATATGGAAAAACAGGATTAAAAAAAATAAAGTAAGAAAAAAATATAAACATAACATATATATATACATTATTTCTATAATATATAAGGTTACTCTACGATGCCTATATTTTATAAGTTATAAAATATAAGCATGCAGTGTATTTAGCAGCCCAATACAGTTAGCCAACACTAATTTTTAGAATAAAGTTTTAATCTTTCCTAAAAAACATATTGATAGATATATCTATATTTTTCAAACAACTCTCAATGGAAAGGATGTCTGAAGGATGTAGCCTCCCCGACTGTGGGGTGATGGATGAGAAACATTCCTTAGACTTCAGTAATTGCAAAAGAGTAAAACTAAATTACGTTAGGCCCCGTCAAAGTATTAACAAGTAACTGAGGAATAACTTTAATTCGATTTAAAAAGGATTACTACAAAGAATATAAAGAAGACTAAATTATTACCTATTATAGAGCCGATTGTTTCCAACACAATAATACCAGGTTAGGAACCCAGAAACCTGTTTAAAAACGCCTCTAGAGTAATATTAATCTGAAATTAATGGATATAATCACAAACTCGGAGGACCAAAAGGTCTGAAAGTACGCAGATATGCCGCGAACAAAAACAAGAAATGTTAAGAAAATGGCTGAGAAGCGTTTAAAAATCCACCTGCTCTCCCCCCAAGGGATCCAATTATGGAACATTAATCGTGACTCCCCCGGACCGTGAACAAAACATTCGGTTCAAGGACACCCCTCTTCCTCCTACAGGTGAAATACCTGAGAGCTTCATGCATATTCAGCGGCTATATCTCATACTCGAAGCAATCTTCAATTATAGAACCATATCGATAGCTTATTTCACGATGATGCCAAGTCAATGTCAAGGTAAATATGTAGTATGTTTCATATACACTTGAAAATCTTGGGAAGGAACCACCCATCGGTGGTACTTCAAACATTAATTTAAACTAGAAGGTCCCGTGGCCATCTTCTTTTCAGACGCCTCGGAGGATTATCAGGGATTGTTAAGGATGAAAGATTAAGAATTAATGGGTTAGGATGGTTAATGAGTTTAGAATAAAAAGACGCATATCTGGTTTGGGTCAAATCTGCAACGAATGGGATGTTAAGGTCTTTATGAATGAGTTTATTTGTGACGTAATAAGGAGCATCAAGGATTTTACGTAGGATTTTGGATTGTAACAATTGGATGCGGGAAGAATTTGATGGTTTGGTGGAGCCCCAGAGCTCAATTCCATATGTCCAAATTGGTCTGATTATTGTAGTGTATACTAATTTTTTGTAGTGAATGGGAAGTTTAGAGCGTTTGTCAAGTAAGTGTTGTAGCAAACATAAAAACTAAATAAGAATAATAAAATGTTATAGACAATAATTGGAAGCGGAAATAATAACAGATAGAAGGCAGAAATATAAATTAAAAAACAAACTAAGAGATGGAAAAAAGGGGGATTATCCCATTTAATATCATAAACATTACTAATCCTACGAAGATACATAATTTTTAAGTTTTCAATAGACCCGACAATATATAAAGGGGCCCTTAATTTTTTGAAATCAGAAAAGTTAAAATAAATCGATAGCATTTTCATTTTCTGCTTCTGAGAAAATGTATTCGGAATGTTAATGTATTTCTTTTTTCGAATAAAAGATTATTCATGTAAAAAATACACAAATACAAAGTAATCGGAAGGTTAATCGTATTTTTTTTTTTAAATAAAAGATTATTCATGTTAAATTTACGAATACAAGTGTAATTGTCCCTCGTGAATCAAATAATTTTCCCCTAACTCTGGCCAGTGAAAAATTTCACCCCAATT
The DNA here is from genome assembly GCF_000696795.3 of Halyomorpha halys. Taxonomy (NCBI): domain Eukaryota; kingdom Metazoa; phylum Arthropoda; class Insecta; order Hemiptera; family Pentatomidae; genus Halyomorpha; species Halyomorpha halys. Next base: position 131,272 of record NW_027114029.1, read on the forward strand.
TTTTATTACTTTAATGAAAACTATGAATAATTAATAGTCAAAATTGATGAACTATGTCTACCAAGTATATTTAGGAGGAATAAAAAATGGTGGCTGTTTCAAAACTTGACTTGAAAAAAAAATTGATTTTTCATTCGGACCTCTATAGTTTTAAAACAATTAACAACACTAGAAAACCTAAGAGAGCATCCATTAAAGTAAAGTAAATTAATTAAAATATTAGATATAATAGAGCTGTTTACTTAATTTTCATTAAACAATTTTTTTTAAACTTAATTGACTAAAATCCTCATTGTTTTTTTTGTTTTTTTTTTTAATTTTTTCCTGTGAATATAATATCATTTAATGGAAACATTGATGTTTGTTTGTTATTCTTCAGGAAGTGAAGAGTCGATTGGCATTTAATAACCGTGAAGAAAACGTATACTTCTTGAGCTACGCAACAAAAATGCTTAATTTTGTTAAAAATTTTTTTTAATAGCCTAAAACCCTCACGGGAAAATACTGAACATTTAGCAAAAAGCCCCAATCGGGTGAACGCTATGACAGCGATTAAAGTACGAAAAAATTCGGAATTTTATATATTACATATTCCTCTAAAAATATTTCAATGTTTCTATATAACTATATGATAAATTGTTTTTAAATCAAGAAAACCAGTTCACCTCGACAAGTTAGAGGAGCTTTAGACTATAATTAAGTTCGTATAGTATAATATAAACGTTGGAGTAAATATAAATAATGATAAAACAAAAATTAAAGTTTTCCTTGTATTATGTTATTTCAGTAATAAACTTTCGATAAATATGATGATAATATAGAGGGATTGAAAATAAATTTTTAATGTAATATTTTTTAAAAATATTCAGGAAATATGTGAGTGCTTCAGGCCTATCAGCTAGATTAGTGCTTCGGCTCCCTCCGAATCAGTAGTTCTGCAATCCCTGGTTCCGTTAACTAGTTAATTTAGTTTTATGCTCGGTAGCGGTGCTACGGTCCCTAACAGATCCTGTAATCTTGTAATCCGTACTTAGCTGCTAACAGATAGTATTTTAGTTAATGCTTTTACGTTTTAAAACCCACCGATACTTGAACGATAAACTTGAGGTATAAGAATGTCTTCGACCATGAATATTTTAAATCTTAGACGTTTCTACAAAGATGCCGGTACGAGTTTTTATAAGGACATTCGGTCATGTAATTTTTAAATTTGCACATAAGTTTATATTAGGAACATTCAATGAACCTCCTTTTTTTTTTCTTTTTTTTTTAATTATTTTTGAGATCACTACTAAGAAATCATCAGATCCAATACTTCAGTTAAAGGATATCTGAGTACCGAGCTGATTTGTTAACATTTAGCAAGGTCATACGTGTGATTAAATCATACAAAGTCTTTTGAATAATCAATTAAATAATTTTAAAAAATAAATTGGGAATACAAATAATAAGAATGAAAAAAAAAAAAACAGCAGTTAACCGGACATCGTTTGAACTTATATTGCAACAAAACTGCCACAACTCAAAAAATCCATTAACTGGAGAATGAAATAAAGATTTTTTTAAAGGTAAAATTGGTACTGAATAATTGTGGATTCTGTTTTTTATTTAGTGAATAAAATGCCACGCAACAGAAACTTAAAAAACCTTTATTTTATTCTTTTGATATTTGTTTTTGGTAAAATGAGTAGATTTTGAAGATAAAACGTCCTTTCATTAGTCAATTTGAATTAGTAGATATTACCATATTAATAATATGGTAGATATTGGTTTCATATAATATCCATATTGCATCATGAATATAAATATAATTCGAAAAAATAGAAAGGAAGCTTTTAACTTCAAATCAGAGTTTGCTTAATATCAAATTAAACAAACACAAGTCGATTCATAATTAACACATTTACGTAAGTGTTTCATTAAATAAACTGTTGGAATTTAAAACAATAATTTACTTAATAATTCTTTTAGATCTATTTTAATGTATGTTATTGATGGTGCGATATAACAAGTTATTTTTCTTTAGTAACTAGTTACAGCAATAAGAAGATATTATATTAAATCGTTTTTCTTTGTTTTAAAAGTTGGTGTTGACCACTGAACCGAACCCGAAAGACCCAACTGGGAACACCCAGTCCCTAAGGGGCAAGCCAGAGTTAAGAAGGTTATTAACAGTGAACTAGCGCCGATTGAAAACATTGGTGTGGCCATTGAAAACTATATATATTTACCAATCAAAATTAATGAGTCTGCCAAGCATAGGAAGAGGGAACCACTAGAAAACCTAACAGAACATCATCTAAAGAAGAGTAAATTAGCTAAAATATGAGCCCTAATAGAACTATTTCCGTTCAGTAGTTATATATATATATAAAATGTAATCTTTACGTTGCTCATTACACTGAGCCAAAATTGAAACCCTACTTAGGTTTCGTAAAAAACCCTGCTTAGATTCCATAAAACAGTTCAGTGCCTGACCAGAGCCAAAGTATTTCTGAAGCGTTGGTAAAAATATTTTTTTTAAAATCACTATTATAAATATAAGTATAGAAAAAAAAAATTAGAAAACTGTTCAAAGAGATAATAGACTTTTTAAAATAAAATTGAATATAACGAACAAACTTTGGATTTATCGTTTATAAATTCTAGCCTTGATTATTTCTATGTCGGCAGTCATTATTTCAAAATAAGTTTAATGAAACAATCCCAAAGAAATATATTCAATAAACATTTGAAATAAAGCTAAGCGATAATTATCCATTTCTATAAACAAAAGCCAAATAGTATAAACCAGGTGATCATTATTGTTTTGGTAACTCCATTGAACTATACAGTTAGTGAAAATGGCAGAGGGTGGAGAGAGGAGTAAAGTACCCGCCTATACGATTTACAGAGTGGAAGATGCTCCAGAACTTCAAGCGGTGCAAGATGCTCTGAGGTCCAAGGGGCTCAAAGACCCCTGGATGAGGAACGAGGTGTGGCGGTTCCTACCAAGCGAATGGGGCACACATCGCCAGAGGCTTCTCACCTTCTTCTTCAGGGGCTTCCCTCTCGGCTTTGGTGCCTTCCTGGCCACCATCGCCCTAGAGGCCGCTTCGAAACTGACAAAAGGTTCTGGTGAAGGTGGTCACGGTGGAGGTGGTCATGGTGGAGGTGGTCATCACGGACACGAGGATGAGGCTGATGCTGAAGGTCAAGGTAATGGTGAAGACAATAGTTGTTGTATTGATGGTGGTGGTGGTGATAAAATTAATATTGAACCTGATAAATTAGAAAAGGTATAGTAAATAGCAGGGTTAGCAGTAATTAACAGAGTACTTGCTCAAACACGCATTTAATTTATAATGTATTTTTTAAAAATGCAATAAAACAATATTAAAAGTATAATAATGTTTGATTTTTTTTAATTTACACATATCGTTGCTTTTCTTAAATAGTTTTATAAAAGAAAAAGTTTTTTTTATCATTTTGTATTCGACGTGGACTTTACCATAGTTGTGGTCAAGTAACTCTAACATAGTTTCTTATGGAATACTACCAATTCCAAAATAAATTAAATGAATTTCTTTTGTTACACGTGCCATTATTTCAGAAAAGCAGGGATATTTTTCCAAAATTTTATAGAACGTACCATAGACTAGTAGTTAATTTAAAGAAAGTAACCGCAGTCTACGGTACTATCTTTGGTCACAGATTGTCAAATATGTAGTATGTATTTTATAAAATTTGTAAATAATTATTAGAAGAGGTTATAATAGCTATGGAAGCTCAGTTGGTTTGAAGGCCAGTCAGAATGACAGTAAGAATGACAGTAACACCAAAGATGGACAGAATAACGACATTGATGTAAGGTTAACAATCTCAAATCCGATCATTCAAAGTTTGATCCGAAGAGCTTACTGAGAAGTGGAGTGGTGGACTTTCTTGGTTATATTTATAGCTTCATTTCAAATGAAATGTCCATTTTTATTAGTTCAGAAATTCAAAATTGATATTTGTGGACATTTGTTGCTACTACTTTTATCTTTACAGATTATTATGAGACATTATTAATTTTCTGTTTTGTTTTTCAAAACAAATCAAATCATTTGCAATTAATTATTCAAATCATTTGCACATTGTTCGAGTACTTATTTTTATGAGTTTAGACTTAAGACATGAGACAAGTTGTCCGCAATATGGACTGTTCGCCGATGATTCAAAAACTCTTTGACTAGTGACAGATTTGGATAACCAGCCCTAGACCTCCATCAACAATTGATGACGATGAATTTAGGCTTTCTGTGGAAGTAAACTCTTCCAGACAGTTAAAAGACTTGCAAGACAACTTAATACAAATGTATCGACAGTTTCTCGACACTTAAAATTTAAAAGTAAAAAAAAAAAATTTCTAGAAATATATATATTTTTTAATTGAATATAAAGGAATAAAATTTTAAAGGGGAATATTTCATTGCTCTCTAGATGATAAAAAATGTATAATATATACGCTACCCGTAAAATTAAATGACTTAAATTGTGTTAGGAAATCTAGGATTGCATCATTTTTTATGCCAACAATTATCTAATAAAAACGCCAATCATTACTTGACCGTTACCAATTACTCGATGTAGTTGAAATAAAAAAAAAATATCCAAGCAAAACATAATTCTGTTAAATTGCATTTAATATTGAAATATTCATAAGATTAATGTTCCTAATTATGCTACCGATTCACTCAACCATAAAATACCCGCCACTTTACTCACTCTCAGAGAATCATTATAACTGTAGCTGTATGATTGTTCTGTTGCATTAGCTAAGGTGATAGTTGATAGTACAAGAAATACATGAAGTAAATGTTACGTTAACTATCACATCTATACTTCTTGACAATGACTAATTGTGCATTGTCAGTTATTGCAACAAAAGTCGCAGCAACTAACATTGTGTAACAGTTTGATAGTTACAGCAATGACAGAATTGACGAACTGGGCCTGACGTGATAGTTGATAGTACATAACGTCAGTGGACAAACAGTCGCATTAACTGCCACGTTTCACTGCCATATGTATACCTCTTGAATGTCTACTGTCGCAACATAACCCTACCAAATGTAATGATGGTAGGCGGAAAACATTATTCTTATGTATTGTTTTTTTTTATTATTATTTCTGATGTTGAAATTAATCCGCTTGATAGTTGTTATTCACCTTACCAACAGCTATGGTGCTCTACGATAAACTAAGAAAAAATTGTATCAGACCCGGGCCCCAAACATAATCTACACCAGATTCCAAAAATGACTCCACCCCGGGCCCCAAAAATGATCCAACGCTGGGTTTCAAATATAAATTCGACTCCAGTCCCAAAAACTAATCGGCCGGAGGTCCACAAATTATATTCACCCCATGCTACAGAAATAAATCAATTCCGGTCCCCAAATGGTCAAGTACGCCTATTTCCTAAAATTCAATATCTAAGGAAAAATAATAATTTGTTAGTAATAGAAAAAGTCTCCAATCCTAAGTTGCAAAAACTAGTCGAAGGACTTTTACCCGAATACCGGATAGTTACCAGCTAAGGTGAAAAATGCTTCGCACTGGTTCCTAGTGCGAAGTAAATTGGTTGCCACGTTACTTCAGATTAAGCTCGAGATATAGCTGTTTGTTTCATTATTGGAAAGGTGATTCCATTGAAAGTTTATTATTTTTTTATGTGGTGAATAACCAATAGAGTCCAAGCATTTAAGCACTTAATTATTAACTGAAATATACATTAAAATTTAACATATTTCTTAGGTAAACCACAATGGTTCCTATTCATTCCTCTATTCTCAGTCCGCAGGTGTTCCTCAAGGTAGAATCCTTGGTCCCATCCTCTACACCATTTATACAGCAGACATTCCAACCAATCCTAACATTATCCTCACCACGTATGCCGATGACACATGTGTGCTCGCTGTTAATAATAATCCATTAATTGTATCCCAAAATCTCCAATCCCACAGCCCTCGAAGATTGGTGTCGTAATTGGAGGATTAAGATAAATTCGAACAAATCCCATCAAATCACCTTTACCCTTCGTCGTAAAGCTACTGACTGCCCTACAGTTTCAGTTAATAATGTTACTCTTACCCCTGTCGAACAGATCCGCTACCTTGGACTACATTTGGACAAGCGATTAACCTGGAATCCTCACACCAGACTGAAAAGACAGGAAACTGCAAGCCGATTTCGACTATTACAGCACTTACTAGACAACGGTCTAAACTTCCAACACATTACAAAAGACTGATCTACATGACTGTAATAAGGCCAATCAGGACATATGGAGTTGAGCTTTGGGGCTCCACTAAACCTTCGAATTCCTCTCGTATTCAATCCTTACAATCCAAAATCCTTCGTAAAATCCTCAATCTTCCTTTGTCACAAATAAAATAATACATAAAGACCTTAATATTCCCTATGTAACCAATCTAGCCCGAACCAGATATCACTCCTTCCATTATAAACTCTCTAACCACTCAAACCCCCTAGTTTCTAAACTTGCATCCTCTTCCATTCCTGACAATCCTTCGAGGCGCCTGAAAAGAAGATGGCTACGAGACCAGCTAATGTAAAATGTAATTAGAGTGCAACCAATGGGTAGTTTCTCTACACGCCTGTAACACTCCCATTTAGCTTAAATCAGATTTACTAAATGTATTATAATGTACAGTTGTAAATAGCAATAAATAAAGATTAAAAAAAAATTTCTTAATCTTGTTATAAGAGTCTCTTCCATCAAGTTGCCAAGGTACAAGTAGATTTGGCTTATTGGAAGTAATATTTTAACCATGAATATCTTTAAGCAAATATTTATATTCAGGTTGAAATATAAAACTATGAATTATAAATTTATTGCTTCGACTGTTTCGGTTAAATGAAAAACAATATAAAAGAACGGATATTAGAAAATAAAAACCGATTGAAGTAGCAATAAATATACATTGTTAAAAATTATTTCTCAACCATCGATTCTAAATCAGCAGCTCGGACTGCTAGAAATGTTAACTATTGAAGACATGTCTCCAACATGTATTTTTTTAAATGCTTTGATCAACAGACAATAATGGCAAATTTATACCATCAGCTATTTCTATACTGTTATTTTGACGGGACCTCCCTTCGATTTCAAATTATGAAGGAGTTAGATCCGAGTCTAGATTTTAAGTATGCACCTCTAGATCAGGAGGGGTTTAGTAGTTAGATTATAAAAAGAGGTGAAGGTCAGATGGGAGATAATATATTGAAGGAAAAGTAAAAAGAATTTGTAGAGGGGGGAGGCTGAAAAGTAAATAATATTTTTAGTTAGAATTTAGATGATTGGCAAGTTTTTCCTGAGATGAGATGGGTTAACGAGTGACGGAGAATACCATATCTGGCCTTATACATGGTTAATATAATTGTTAGATTTTTTTGGTTTAACAATTGACAATGGGGGAATATATTCTCCTGCAAGACACTCCTATTTACAACACCAGAAATATTGAACGATTGTGAATAAGAACAATGAATTCAAAAAATAAATAATTCTTAAGATGAGAGAGCGAGAAAAAAAAAAAAGAAAAGTTAATAACAAAACAACTTCTAATGGAGGAGGAGAAGTTAATATGAAAATAATATGAATAGATACAATTTATAACAGGATGCCTTGCCGTTCAGTCTTCGGGATGAGGTTGGATTTCTCAAGTTGAAAGTTACTGTATAAGAATAAAACTGAACTTTAATTATATATATGACCGTTATAGTTATGATATTTTTTATGTAGTATAATAATTGTTTTTTACTGTTACTACCGACTAATAAATAATAGATTAGTTATAACAATATTATACTTTATTATATCGTATCATAAGCTTTTAATTACATCATAAGAAACATCACTTTTAATTATACAATAATAAAAAAGGTTGTTAAGTGTGGTTTTCACGGAAAAAATGTACATAAATTATTAATTTATGGTATTCATCTAACGCAGAATTCAACTCCATTCAATTTATTATACTTTAACCTTTCCGCAAGAAAAAATTAATGAGCTACAGGCGAAAAATAAAAGTAAATACCTAATTCACCACTTAATCAAATTAATTAGTTGCAAATTATTTTTTAAATTTTATTGCAGTTATGTTTCCACCTAAAGAGTGATACTATTTTTTTAAATAAACCCATTTTTAAATTTATTTGTAGAAGCATATTTTATGGGTTAGGTTTAATGGTTCCGATTCCAAGGTTAATAACTGATATTGGGCTACTTTATCTAACCTTTCTAAAATAAACATTTATTTCGCTCACCATTTTATATCGAAAACTTTTTTAAGAATGTAAATAACAGTAATTTGAAGTTTAGTAGAAATTATTTTAACCACTTTCCTACAAAAAAAATAATAGAACATGTAGGCTTTTAATTTAGTTTTAAGGCCCCGGATTGTAGATTGTTATAGCTTAAAAACATGGGATCAGAGTTTCATCTAACAAAGAAAAACCAACAAATCGAACAATTGAGACGTGTTATTTTATTTATAAGACTTAATCTTTATGTTATAATTGATATGTTACGAGAGGTACTTGACGCGTTGGTTCATCTTCAAGTCAGAACCGGCCCGGGGGAAAACCGGATCAACATCTGGGCCGGTGAGATAATGTGGTTCAGAATTGGATACCATTAGAATTGCATTTCGTCTTGAATTCTAAGAATATGCTCCTACGATATTATATTCCTGAATCCATTTTTATAATGCCTTTATAGCTGTGATGATGGAAGGAATTTCTCTATCTATCCCATTATGTTAAAACTTCCTTTCAAATATACTTAATGTTTATAAGATACATTGTACAGGATAGTCACAGTTGATAATATGATGGATTTAATCCAAAATGATAATTTTCATAGTCAAAAGTTGCCATTAAAATTGTGTTACCGTTAAAAAGTGTTAATTAAACACATAACAAGTAAATAGCTACTTTTCTAAAAGTAAAACGTTATATTGCTCATTTAAAAGATTGCTCCATGATCCCTGATCCTGTATTATTGAGAAATAGGTTTTTAAATAATTTTTGTGCAAATAATAAATTAAATTACTTTATTATTTTATATATATAGACGCCCAGTAATCATCATGGTGCTCCCCTACACACACCGGATCCCACTCCCACAACCTATCTTAATATGCCCTTTAAGCTAAGAAAGGAAATTTATGTTTATTATGTGTTATGTGTTATTATGTATACATATAGTTTTGTTTGAAATAAACAATTAATAGAAGGGCGAGAAAAAATAAAAATAATAAATTTTTAAAATT
>NW_027114029.1:140644-163789 GCF_000696795.3 Halyomorpha halys
ATTTATAAAAAAAATATTTTTTTTTTGTGTCAAATCCCCTTTATTCATAAAATAATTACAAAATATAAACATAAGTACATTACATTATATAAAATTTGTTGATTTTTGGCCTTTTACTGGAGCTATGCTCCATTGTAAGGGATGGCTGAACATAATACAAAATTTAACTCGAGCAGACAAAGTAAAATACTTTGCACTGACACTGGACCAACAACATACATGGAACTTGCAAATCAAAATAACAAAACAAAAGCTAAACTTCCGACTTGAATCATCATTTGATCTTTTAAATAAACGATCAAAATTACTTTTTTTTAGAAAAACGACATCAGTCATTCCAGTTTTTACAGCTTTAATTACTAATTATTGATTAATCATTAAATATTGGAGTAAATTTTATTTATTATATTTTTCTTGAAAATGTTAAAACCTTTCAGCGTCCTTCAATCATACTGCACTCCTTTGCACCTCTTGCATAGGTCTTCAGCCAGAAAAGGACAAACCGAAGAGTGGTTTTGATGGAAAATAAAATACTGAGATAATAGAAGATGAGAGGATGCTATAAATAGCTGATGTAGTTTGGCAATTACCGAGCCAGCTAAAGACCTGTAATTGTAACTCTGCCAAGTGGTTAGGCCTCGGCGAAACGTCAGCCACAGAAGAGAAACGTCCCAACTGGAGTTGGCCAATCCCTGCTCTTGTTTTTCCACTCGTCTTTTGATTCGCACCATCTGCTGGCTAGTTTTTAGAAGTTATATTTTCGAAGAAGTCTATTTATCATCGCAAATAAACCACCTATGATAGTTCTTGTGTTCACTTGACACGAAAATTACTTTTTACTTTCACTATAAGGAATACACAGTAATGGGAAGTATTGCGATCGTACAAAATTCCATATTAGAGTTTTCGACAGAAATACATGTTTTGAGGTTGCCTGAGACAAAGAATCAAGTCTTGCGAAATGGTGTATGTGTGAACAGTCTAACTCAAAAACGAAAAGTTGCATAAAACTTAAATTATAAATTTAAGACAGGAGCATACCTGGGATGTTACAGCAACATTTTATATAGCGCTTTGAAACAGCTGGTCTTTATTTCCCCTACCTATACTTGGCAGACTCATCAATTTCGATTAGTTATTATACATAGTTTTCATTAAAATAATCAAAAATTGGGGTGAGATAACTGCTTTTTTTTTTCCTCTTGGGCTCTTGTACTATTAAACTGATTTAGTAGATTTGGGTTTCGAGGGGCATCACTGGACAGATTTATGTAGAGAACTATTAGTGGTATCGGTATCGAACCTTCGGGTTCACTAAGCCTTTATTATCAATTTCCTGCTGTTTCCCTAAGAATAATAAATGAATGTTAGTAAATTATTAATAAATAACACAAAAGCATAGAACTTTCAAACCTATAAATAAAAGTCATAGAAACAACGGCGTAGGGAGAAACAGTTAGCAGATCCATTTGGGCTCTATAACAGTTAAGTTGAATGCTAAGTGGGGTAGAGCAAACACGAATACAAAGAAATAGCCCAATACCTCCAATAAAATTTATACTATTTGAAAATAACAAGGGCTAATCGCTCTCATAGCGAGACTACAATAACAGTAAATCAGAGGGAGCGAGGACTCTTGGAGTCGTGATGGACCATTCCGGGCGACCCTTCTACTTTACGACTCTATTTGCTCTATAAAGCCTAGCAGTGCACCCATTTATTGGTCCCTCGGTGCTATCAGTCTTTGATAGGAACCATTATTGCCGTTATAACTAACTACCTACAGGCGAGAGGTCATATTCTGATATGAAGCCAAGAACAGCTCTGATAAGAAAGGCTTTTAACAGTCTAACTGTAGGACTATTAACATTTGTATTTTAATAAACATTTTTTTATTCCATTTACTATAAAGCACAATACTAAAACTATTTGACAGCTGAAAATTATAAAAAACAATAAAAAAAAAAGAAAGAAAAATTGAAGAAGATCTATATTTTTATATAGTTATAAATACTGATATAATTTCACCCTCACCATCTTAGGGATATTCACATACATTTGGGGTCTATCCTTTCCTGTTCATTGTTGGTAAATAGTAAGGATGTTATTCAAAACTATGTTTAATCGTGTGAACGGATTGATTTAATCGGTACGTGGGAGGTGGCAGTTTGCTGATCAGGTGTGAGTGCGTGATTGTACAAGAGCCCAAGAGGATAAGAAAGGGAGTTATCTCACCCCGATTTTTGATTACTTTATTGAAAACTATGTATAATTAATAGTCAAAATTAATGAGTCTGCCAAGTATAGGTAGGGAGAATAAAAACTTGCGGCTGTTTCAAAGCGATAAAAAAAACTAAATTTTCATTCGGAGCTCTATATCTTGAAAAGTAGAAACAACACAAGAAAACCTAAGAAAACGTCATTAAAAGAAGAGTAAATTTGCTAAAATATGAGCCCTAATAGAGTTATTTACGTTAAATAGTTTTCGAGATATAGCTTTTTTGAAAAGCAACATTTCATAAAAATGTTGTTTGAGACGTACTGAAAGATCAGTAGTTAGTGAATTTATTTTGAAAAAATTATATCCCGAAAACCGTTTGACGTACAGATGTTTATAATAACTCAAATTAAAGCTAGTTAAATGAGCTATAAAGTAGTGTATGATGTTTATCTTCGTAGGAGTAATAGTTTTTATAAAATTCGCTAAAATAACTTGATTTATAGTTGTTCGGACAAATTTTCATTTGCCGAATTTATATTCATATGTGAATATCATAAAAACTACTACCCCTATGAAGATAAGTGTCATAAAATACTTTATAGTAAGTTAAATTTCCTTTATTTTGGGTATATCTCAAATGGCCAGCTATCTTTAGATCAGATAGTACAAGAAATACATGAAGTAACTGTTAACTATCACATCTATACTTCTTGACAATGAACAATTGTGCATTGTCAGTTATTGCAACAAAAGTCGCAGCAACTACCATTGTGTAACTGTTTGATAGTTACAGCAATGACAGTATTGACGAACTGGGCCTGACGTGATAAATGATAGTACAAGTGTTTCGGGTAACCTACGGCAACCGAAAGGTTGAATCGGAAAGGCTGTATAGGATTAGCACCCCATGTGGCCAACAGCCAAATCTCACCTCCTCCAGCGCTCTCGGTGGCAAGTGAAGCAACCCAGACTAAGGTGAGAAGAGAGCCATCTTGTCTTTGGGTAGAATATATAATATCTTTCCGATATTTTTATTTTAAGATGTCTACTGAGTACCGTTGGGGTAAAATAGGCGTAGCTTCGGCCAAGGAGCTTGTGAACCTCTCTGGTATATCTGCAATACTGAAAAAATGGCGGATCCCAAGTACTGATCTATATGTAACTAGGCGCCATTCATTGGACTTCATATTTATAGCGGATACTCTTCTAGTGATAACTAGTGCAAATCTTAAAATACAAGTATCTAAAAATTATAAAACGTGGTGTTGCATGTCTTCTCAGGAATTTCTTTTGTAATATTACATTATGTCGTATATTTCAAACAATAGTAATAGCGATCAGAGTACGTTTTTACTGAGAGAAAAAAAAATTAAACTAGAAGTAAAATAACATCTTATTCATACCTATTTGTAAGCAATTTGAGAATCTTCTGAAACACATTGCATATTTTAGTCACAAAGTAGGGTAATGCATTGTTGGTTAGGTCGGTATGGTATAGAGCATTGACTATTTCTCGAAGGACTTTAAACTGAAAGGATTGAATGAATTTGATGATAGAAGTTTTAAATGTCCTTCACAGTTCTTTCCCATAAGTCCAGACAGGATTAAGTAGGAGATTATTGTCTGATGAAAGACGGTTAGCTTCTTGTCCTTTAAGTCTAGTATGTGGGTTCCACGTTAGTCTTTTGTCTTGGAGAAAGCTTTTCATGGTTGAGAACAACATGACCGATTTTTGTTTTTAATTGGGATATAGTTCTTTGTCGTTTGAAGTAGTAATGTTATTTTGTAGATACAAAGTACCATTTCATTACCTTCGCATTAATGATTCCATAAGAACAGTTTGTAATATCCCTATTCATCAATTCGAACAGTAAGGACATGACACAATAGCTCTTAATTGTTATTATCACAAACATGTAAATAATAGTACAGATATTGTATGTGTAAATAATTGACCGTATATTTCATTTCAAATATGAAGATGGTTAGGGTTGCGGTGAAAAAAGAACAAAATAGTAGAGGGACAAAAGTCGCCCAAGATATGAACTTGAACAGCCCCAATGAAGCTCTACAAAGTGGGGCGAAACGTCGGAAAATAAATAGTTTTTAACTATTTTTGTTGTTTTTGACAGCAACCCTGACTAATTTCTTAATATTTAATAGTAAGGATATAATATTATTTTATCATTATGTTATTTTATTTATTTATTTTTCATACAGATAGTTTGATTATGTTCATCTTGTTTATTCTTTTGTTTGTATATATTTTAAGAGAGATTTTGTTTCATCCATTTATTTATTTTTATTTTATTTTACTATGAATGTGATCATTCATCACTATTACCTATTGCCTATAACTGTGTGGCAGATTGTAATATCTATCAATTAAAAAAAAATAGTAAGGATACTTAGTAGAGTATATCGGAAAATAAAAATCTATCAGAGACTGCTTCCTCTGTTCTTCATAAACTACTCCGAAAAAAGAAATGTTTTTGGGAGACAAACCAGGCCCATTTCCATATGTTCTACAGATTTTTTTTTATTCATATTTCAACGATCGCTGATGAGTGCTCATTGCACAAGGATTCAAGAAACTCAAAAGAGAAAAGATACAAAAAACAAAAAAATGTTTTTAATCGATATTGTAATGATATTTTGAAATAAATCTGTTCAAGAGATCATAGATAATATTTTAAATAAATAAAATACATTTGTAGATGATTGAGTCAATTAAAAAAATTTGAGGTAGGATAAGGAAATAATAGTAATGAAATAACCCATATATTTCCTTTCCATACTCGATGAAACACTACCTGTTGCACACCGTACAGTAGCGAGCATATATTCCAATACGTCCATGTTATGCCATGCTACGATTAACTACAACCTGATAATTCGCTCCTGTAGAAGTGGTTACTGGCAGTGATAGTATCTCTGAACAGACTGCTGTAGGTTCCTCCCCAAGCACTCACGTCCTGGGTGGCGGTGTCAAGGGTTACCTGCTAATCGGTCCCAGGCCACGTGCTCATTTGTTCCCTTTGATGGCGGCGTTGAATCCCGAGGGCCTCTGGAACAAATTCGGCTCTTACAGAACCGTTAACTGTCTCTGAATCAGGGCAAGAGAAAGTTATATATATCGAGAACTGATAACTGCTAATACGTCCGTTTTCTTACAGCTCTACAGCAGCCTCACCAAAAGTGGTTTAAAGTTTCTTATTGGGCCCGTTCAAAAGTATTAAGAATATATATATTTGTAATAGATAGAAGAGATATTAAGAACAGAAATATTAGTTATATTTCCTTATTATTTTTCTCAAAAATAAAATAAAATTTTCACCCAAAAAAATTCACGGTGAAGGCTCTGTGTATTCCAATACAATCTCCATTGGGACCTAAGTTCGAATCCAAAGACTATAATTTTATTTACTTCAGAGACTTTTAATTTATTTATTTTCAGGAATGTTTTATTTAACAATTTTATATAGTTAATTTTCTACTTTCCTTAATGCTCCTTACTTAGTCACAAATAAAATCATACATAATTACCTTAATACGAGAAGAAGATGGTTGAGGATGCGGTCAAAATAAAACACAAATAAGTTGAAGTAACTTATTTAATCGTGCCAACGTTTCGGCCAGAATTTCTAGCCTTCATTAGGGCTGTTAGCTTGAAATCTTACCACCAAGTGTAATTATAGATTTCACGATTAAATAAGTTTTTCAATTTATTTTTACCGCATCCCCAACTATTTTCTCCTCGTATAAGTCATTCACGGTCAACTATCTCTCATAATTATAAAGATCTTAATATTCCATATGTAGCCGAACTAGCCCGAATCATATATCAATCCTTCCATTATAAGCTCCCTAACCATCAAAACCCCCTAGATTCTAACCTTGCTTCCTCTTCTATTCCTGGCAACCCTCCGAAGGGCCTGAAAAGAAGATGGCCTCGTGACCTTATATTGTAAAATGTTTTCAGAGTTCTACTACTGGGTAGTTTCTCTATATGCTGTATCATATCATTATCATTATGTCATTATGATCAAATATACTTGTTGTATTTTTTATACAGTTGTAAATATCAATAAATAAATAAAAAAGAAATCATCATCAGGTTATTTAAATTTTATATATTGTTCTTAGACATATATAAATTTATAAACAATGGCATGTCCTGTTACTTAGCAATGACGACGTACCTTCTTCTTCTATTGCTGACAATCCTCCGAGGCGCCTGAAAAGAAAATGACTTCGAGACCTTCTAGTATAGAAAGATGATTTGAGTGCTACCAATTGGTAGTTTCTCTGCATGCCTGTATTACTCCATTTTGATCTTTATCTTTATCTCATCCTAAAATTTACTTGATGTATTTTTATGTAAATACAGTCGTAAATAGCAATAAATAAACAAAAATCTAATTTATCAAATAAATGATTGAAGACACAGACGAATATTTAATTATTTATTAAATTGACGAAGCAAAATTTATCGATTTTAAACATAAGAAGCAAGGAAGAGACCGAATAGAAGTCTTATTATGTCCTCCCTAAAAACAGAGGAGGGCTCTGAAACGTAATGTAGTGTTAACATTTACTAAAGTAATGAACAATTTTGGATAGAAGAAAAAAGTTCTCAAATAAACAATTAATAATTTAAAAAAGAAAATAATATAAAAATGAAATTAAACTGTGATATATCTACCAAGTCAGAGAAAATATACAATGATACTTTTCCATTATTGCAACAAATTCTTTGAAGTCTTCATCGTCTACCTAGATCAAATCCACATTATTGTATCAGGAAAGAAACAAAATAATACAATACATCTCCACAGATCCGACTGGAGCTATGGAAGGTTCCTTGTATGGTTACCGACTTAAACGTAGATTTGCTCTAAATCTCAGTTTAACCGAATATCATTGAAGGCTAATTTTGCTGGTGCAACGGATAATTATTGATTTTAACCGAGATTTAAGAGATCGTAGTTTAAACAGTGATGATAAAACCTGCCCTCAGTCAAACATTCTTGATTCTTTTCTATTGTAATTTTAATAAACAGTAGGTTTGAAACTTCAAGAAACATCTTAATTAAATAATTATAAGTAAAGAGGTACCAGCTGAGAGTATTCACCTCAGCATCGCGTAATCGACCTATAATATTTTGTATTTTATTATCATTTTAAGAAATTAATTGAAGGTTACAGAGAATATACAATCAGAGTCATTTTTAAAAATTGTTGATTCATTTAATAAAATAGAGTAACGTTCTTCCATCTCTTCCACAGTACTGAATATCACTTTCTTTTAATAACAAGAAGTACGAATCATTTTTAGGACACCTTTAAATTTTCTTTTGGCATTTAGAATTTAGAAAATCCTAACACACGCTGACACAGACCTAACAACATACGCTGATGACACATGTATACTTTCTGTCAACAACGACCCAACTAATGCATCACAAAGACTACAGGCACACATAACATCTATTGAAGAATGGTGTAAAAACTAGAGAATCAAAATAAATCCTGACAAATCCCACCAGATCACCTTTACTCTCCGTCGTAAACCTCTGCCCTCCTGTCCTACAGTATCGTTTCTAAATACACCAGTAATGCCTGTTGAGCAGATTCGATACTTAGGACTCCATCTTGACAAGAGACTTACTTGGAATCCACACACAAGGCTGAAACGACAAGAAACTGCTCGTAGATTCCGATTGCTACAACACTTACTGGACAAACGCTCTAAACTTCCCATTCACTACAAAAAATTAGTATACACTACAATAATGGACATATGGAATTGAGCTCTGGGGCTCCACCAAACCATCAAATTCTTGAAGAAGACCAATCGTTACAATCCAAAATCCTACGTAAAATCCTTTATGCTCCTTATTACGTCACAAATAAACTCATTCACAAAGACCTTAACATCCCAATCGTTGCAGATTTGACCCAAAACAGACATGGGTCTTTTTATTCCAAACTCTTTAACCATCCTAACCCATTAATTCTTAATCTTTCATCCTTAACAATCCCTGATAATCCTCCGAGGCGTCTGAAAAGAAGATGGCCGCGGGACCTTCTAATTTAAATTAATGTTTGAAGTACCACCAATGGGTGGTTCCTTCCCAAGATTTTTAAGTGTATATGAAACATACTACATATTTACCTATTGTATTATTTTGTACAGTTGTAAATTACATTAAATAAATAATTAAAAGAAAAAGAAAAAAAAAAAAGTGAATTTGGAAATGTTTGTAGAATGATCCATACTTTTTTTTGTTATAAAGATGTGTTTGAACCTGGCAGCTTTCACAGCTCATGATACGATATTTGCCTTTTATATTGAAAGGAATGTTGTAGAGAATATGTTATAGCGTTTGTTTATTTCCTCAGAGTGCCCACAGCCAACCAGATTCTAAACGTTTTCCAAGACCACACATAGCGGAACACTGAATGTTGTTTGGCGGAGTGAGGGCAGGCAAGGAAGATGATGGTTACCATGCGGTCCAGACTAACAGATATAAATAGATAGTGTTTTCCTATCAGCTAACGGGAACTAAAAACATCTGCCGAACCCAGGCAACATGGAACCCCGGGCAACTTAGCATAATCAGGTGTGTGGCATATGAGGGTGTAGGCATCCCTGGGCCCCTTTCATGTATCCATTGATAGTACCCCGGTAGTTGAAGGGGCTCGTTGATATGCGCATAAGGTGTCTTCGGTCCCATGTAAGGAATCTTCTCAACGCAATTAGCATAACCTAGGGAATTAAATCGATGAAGTAGGCGTAGAGGAAATTTCTGATGCTAAAGTTGTTCGAGCCATGTAATAGATGACCATAACATCGTGGCGAACGATTTTGTATATAGCTGTAAACAGATTTGACTAAACATGCATGCAGAACCAAATATGGAGTTACTTGAAATTCAAAAAAAATAAAACCTAATCATAAATAAGTATTCACAATTCATTCTGGACAGTTGGAGTGTTTTTAAAACCATAGCTAATATTAATAAATGATAGTAATTATTTTCCAAAACAGGACCCAATACCCATATAACATGAAACAAAAATCAGCATGAAATAAAACAAAAGAAAGAAATCGTTCAGCAGTAGAACGATCATTACTTTCAAGTTTCATTACCAGACCAAAAGTCAATATTTCAACCATTTCATTCTTACACTCAATCGGAATGATAGTCAACATCTGAAAGCCTGATTGACGTAACTGACTTGAATCATGAAGACTTTTAGGATTACACTTTAAGTTCGACTGACGCTTTCTTGTCAATGAGATGTCGAACTGTAAGGTCTTGCGCAATCTCATTCCATTCGTAATAAACAGAATATTTGTTTAGCCATTATTTGGTGTTATTAACAAAAAAAAAGGATAAAATATTTATACGATTAACTATTTTTCAATCATATAATTAGATCGTACTCAGGTGCGGTGAGCGCATCTCACAACTCCACTTAATAATCTACTTTGTGTAGATAATAATAATAACCTAAAGTTTTGTCTACATGAATGGGCTTTTTTTTTTTTTTTTTTTTCGTAACCCTTTATTTTTATATTAGGTTAATACATGATATGAATATATATTACAAGATATATGTAAATCAGAGTCGTAAAATTGTTAATCAGACAATAATAATTCAATATCAATTGATTTTATAAAGTTAATTTAACATAGTCGAGGATATTTATGGTCTCATTCTCATAATATGTGGGAGACATGATAATGGATACAAAAATTTAAATTTAAATTTCGTTGGTAAACTCCTTACCCATCCTAATCCATTAATTCTTAATCTTTCATCCTTAACAATCCCTGATAATCCTCCGAGGAGTCTGAAAAGAAGATGGGCACGGGACCTTCTAATTTAAATTAATGCTTGAAGTATCACCAATGGGTGGTTCCTTCCCAACATTTTCAAGTGTATATGAAACATACAATATATTTACTTATTGTATTTATTTGTATAGTTGTATATCACATTAAATAAATATAAAAAAAAAATATATTGTTGGTAGATTTTCCCTCTTAGGTTCATAGTGATTTAGCAAGGAGGTAATCTAATAACATTCTGAATTTAATTATTTATTATTTTCCATATATTTTTTCAAAGGTATAATTAAGGGGTATAAACGTAGCGACTGATTTGGATGCTATCCTCGATGATACCACCTCCTTGTATAAACGTTGGTGAAGAAACTACTACTTAAAATATCGTATTTTATGCAATTACTTACTAATGAAAGTTTTCTGAATTTAGAAGGCTGATTTTCTACAGTTTCAGTTTGTTTTTAATTATTAAAAAATCAAACGTTATTATTATACGTAGCTGATTATGAAATATTTAATTTAAATCACCGTAGGATCGGACTAGTGTGATGCTCGTTATATTTCGGCAGGTATCTTTCGAAAATAGGAAATGAAATTTTCTTCTTCAAACTATTTTGAAATACGAGAAATCTTGTTGGCCCATCTTGTTAAAAATATAATTAAAATTCATTCTGCATTGACGTTGAGCTGCAACAGCGGTGTCTGTGGTCAAGACTTAATTTTAAGACTAGATTTAAGCTAAATAAGAGTGTTCATTTTTTGACAATTAGGGTCGGTAGAGCAAGAGATCTCCCAAAGTATGCCAGATGCCATCGGAAGGAACAGAACTGCAAATGAGCCTTGCTAGATAACAGCTAGGCCATCAGAGAGAGATGGACTCCAAGGACAAATCTCCAACGAGAGCTAATAAACTCGAAAGGATAATGCAATAGCGGTACCTCAAGCCCTCCATAATAACATTCCTCACCTTGCTCTAAAATGATACAAGCATCCTGTCAAGTAACTACAAACTAGTTAAGGGACCAATTACTCACAGCTTACAAGCGCTAAACGCCAAGGCTTAACCTCCTCAGAGGCTGCAAGTCCCATCCGTAACATTCCATAAAAGGTCTAAGGATGTGTTCTATTAATAAAAAAGTTGTCTCATTATAAAAGTTTATAAACAGGTTTCGATTAAAGTATAAGTGAGGAAATGGAAAAAAAAGGCATAATCATCTAATAAATACGTAACAGCATAGTCCAAAACCATTTGGAGGAAACCCAATAATGCGGTTCAGTATACCTCTCTCTACTTAGTTTATTTTTCTCCGACGTTTCGGCCCTCAGGCCATTATGAAAACACCAAAAATATTAATATTATTTCCTGACGATTCTCACAAATAACACTATATTTCTAAAACCATACCTTACAATTGATTTGTACAAGTTATTGATAATTTGTTCTCCCTATTGTAGGCTACTTTCCCAAATCAATTATCTTTAAAAACAAATGTATTTATCAAATGTCGCATTGCTTCTTTTAATAATTTTCTAAAAACAGTTATCTGTTAACAAATAAATATTCTTATTGTATCAATTTAAATTTTTAACAATTTTCTTATATACACAATAACACTATTATAACGAAACCAAACTTTACCAGGTTATGACTTTGTTATCAAAAAATGCTTAAATCAAATAATATACACATAATCTTTCGCTTGAATCAGCTTAATTAATAATTTTCTATTTCTTATTTATAAAATTACATAATTTAAAAACATATGTTTATTTTTATATACATTTGTATGGATACAAAAATTGTACCAACATCAATCTCATTTTTAAACATTGTATTTTTTTATTAGTTCATCCTTTTAACGATTTTATTGATATTCTTATTAAATATTTAAAAAATAATTGAATAATTGCAGTTTACTCCAGCTATTAATTAATGGATCAACAACTAGCCTCTCTTTATATTATTCTACCTCCACTAAAAAAAAAATTAATTTAATAAGATAATAAAGAAATAATTAATATGGAAAAGTAATTTTTATCAATTAAGCTTTATTATACATTTTTATTTAACTGCTTTTGCAATGCTCAGAGATACAGATGACTGTCTATTGCGTGGAATTTCAATCTCTTAAAAAAATAATAATATTTCTATTGGGGAGAATCATATGTTTAAATTGTTCCCTTATACAATTAGCGAAAGCGATATAGTATCTTTACATAATTGAGGTACCCATATAGAGAATAACATAGCCATAAAAAACATAATATTAATATCAATAAATGAAATTTATATATTATTCAGTTCATAGTTTTTATTGAAGAATAATGATATAAGCTGCAACAATTAAGGGTAACAAATATTAGCATTTTAAGTATTCATTCTTACAATATATATATATATATATATAAATATAAAAGAAGGTGACAAAATATAAATGATAACACCAACAAAACTAAAAAGTACAATATCTATAAATAAAAATATAAATAAAGATATAAATCTATGACTTAAAAACTTATTAAATAACAACAAAATAATGCAAATGAAATATGAATCCAGGCATAAAGACAAAATGAAAGTATCCATAAATTAAACATCGACAAGACATTGTATATTTTATGCGGATCTTTCTGAAGAATGTTCAATAAAAGATAATATTTTTAAAATATATTCAATACCATAATTAATAGAAATAAAAGATTACTTATTTGAAAATATTAATTTAGTAACATCATAACATCCTATATAATAATCTGTTAATCATAATCATTACTTTGTGCTTTCCCGTTTTTAACGGTACTAAAAATTGAATGAAACTGTTAAAAAAGTTTGAGATTATTATCATATTATTTAAATAACTAATATCTAATAAAATAAGCTTACATTGACTTTGGATATTATATTCGTTAAAAAGAAGTTTAACATAAATGCATTGTAATTTTTTTCTCTATATTTCTTCAAAGTTACAACTATTTTTTAGCTAAAAACACAACTAGTAAAAATGAAAAGCTATAATGAAATGAAATATTTGAAGCCAAACTATCTATTAGTAGCAATTCAATAACATTTTTAAATTAGAAGTTCTCGAGGCCAACTTCTTTTCAGGCGCCTCGGAGGGTAATCAGGAATAAAAGAAAAAGCAAGATTAGAGCGTTTATTAGGGGATTGATATCTGGTTCAGGTTATATTGGCTACATATGGAATATTTAGGTCTATTTATTTGCGGCAAAGTAAGGAGCATTTATGATTTTGAATTGTAAGGATTGGATATGAGAGGAATTCGATTGTTATGTGGGACACTAAAGCAGAACTCACTCAGTCCAAATAAGTCTTATTGTAGTCATTTACGCTGTCTCTTCTATCTGATTGGGACGTCGGACAGAGTGAATGCTAAGAGTTTAAACAGTCGGAATCGACGGGCAGTTTCCTCTCTTGTATGAGCATTCCAAATAAAAAAAAAATGTATAATTTAAAAAATTGTTTATTTCTTTTTTAGAATAGAAACAATTTATTTTAAAGCTAAAATTATTCTTAATTTTTAAAATATTATTAAAAATATTCAACCAGGAAAAAACATGGAGCTGACCACTAATGTGATTATCTAAAATGTGCCACCTAATAGGAAAAGTATGGGCTTTTCCATACTGTTATTGTCTATATTTATCGTCTATAGTATAAGCCAGAAGAAGGAGGAATTAACCAGAGAATTTAGGTAGCTACAAAACGTGTAACTTACACTAGATAAATATAATTGTGTTAGCACTGAGGAGAGTCAAAAGACCGTAAAGATATCGTATTACAAATCTACGGAATCGAAGATCGTAGGGTTATATTTTGCCATTACTGATGTTCTATCGTTTAATGGATGAAAAAACTACAAAATTCCATCCATCTTTTAAACTGGTATGCCCGAGTCTTATCGAATAGCTTAAAAATTCCTAAGGGAGAACATCTATTCAACATATAACTATTAATTAGAAAACAAATTATACTTAATGGTCATGATAAGACCTAAACGCCAAACAAGGCACTGGGGAATTTTCTTAACGAGGGCAATAATAGAGTATTTATGTGCGACAATGGGTAAGCTGCTCTGAATAGCCCCGTGCTATCGGGCATCCCCATCGGCGTGAGAATCAAAAAAAGTCCAATCTGTTCGTTGTGAATCAGCGAATCGGGCGGGCAACAGATAAAGATCTTCATTGAAGAAGAGGGCAAACGAACCCGGAGTCAACGACTCTTAGGCAGTGTACGCAAGGTGATGGCTGAAAAAAGAATAAAAGGAACGGCTCGCGAGTGATTGGCGATGAGGACCAAATGAGCTAAAGACAAATACAAAAGAACTAACAAATCGCCTGCAGTAACGGTACGGGCGATTTGGCCTCAGCCAATCAAAGCAGATGGTCCAAGGAGGCTCTAATGGCGGGCGATCCACATAGTTAACAAGGTTCTGCCTGGGTGCCGCGCAGGTCTAGGGGAATGCCGCGCAAATCGGAAATATGTCGGAAATATCCCAAACCATTACTGACCATCTGTTGGGAAATATTTCAGGTCGAATAGTCCACTAACTGCTTCCTCCGATCGAATCCTTCTTTCCGTGATTTTTTCAAATTTAACAAGTCTCAACATCACAACACATATTAGTATCTAATCCATTATCATCAAATTTATCCAAAATACAAAAAAAAATTACTTACTTACGTGAAGAAGTAAGCTATACTTCTAAAAAGGTTGTTTTTTTTAATTATTAATTTAAAGTCATTTACAACTGTACAAAATAATACAATAGATAACTATGTAGTATGTTTCATATACACTTGAAAATCTTGGGAAGGAACCACCCATTGGTGGTACTTCAAACATTAATTTAAATTAGAAGGTCCCGTGGCCATCTTTTCAGACGCCTCGGAGGATTATCAGGGATTGTTAAGGATGAAAGATTAAGAATTAATGGGTTAGGATGGTTAAGGAGTTTGGAATAAAAAGACGCATATCTGTTTTGGGTCAAATCTGCAACGAATGGGATATTAAGGTCTTTGTGAATGAGTTTATTTGTGACGTAATAAGGAGCATCAAGGATTTTACATTACTTCTAAAAAGTAAAATATAAATACTCGTAAAAATAACTTAATTTAAAAAAAAAATTAAAAAGCCACAAAAATAATAAAACATGGCACAGTAACTTTCCACATTAATAAAAACAAAACAGAAAGTGTATTCATTTATTTTGAAAATTCATAAATATTGTATTCTAATATACTTTCTGTATGTTGACATGCACATTTAGATACATTTTACACTTGCAACTATATTGGAAAGCAAGTTTAATTATTTATAGACAACTTCTCTAAGAACCCACCAATATGTTTGAGAAGATATGAAATGACGGAATGATGTCCCGTAGAACGGAAAGGGCTATTCCTGAAGTCGGTTTCTTTTTGAATTCAATTATATTCTATTTTAACATTTTCGGTTTCTTCAGGAATCGGCATTTGAATAGATGGACTTCGACTAGACTTAGGATAAAGTAAATAGACAGAGCTCGAATGTTAATATAGTATACATTTTTATTTTCATTTCAGTATATAGAAATAGTAATTAAACTTAAATATTTTGTTCGAAAGTAAAGAGACCATTAAACTAATTATAGTCGTAAATTTCATGTCAAGCTAAATATTTAATAATCTTATTCTAGATATTACAAACACGTTCTTCTTATATCTCAATACATATATAGGATGTTGTACCAAGGATCACAATTACCATTTACATTTTTTTTTAAATTTAACACACTATAACTTTTTTGATGATTTTAATGTAAACTGTTAAAGAAAAATGTACATTTATATTTCATTGATATTTAACAAATGGAACACGAGATGTATTACTTACAATACAGTTGGAACAACTCCAGTGTTTATGTCTCCAGACATTAGGGCATAATCATTAATTAACAGTCAACTTTAGATAGATTTTTAAAAATCTGTTTAAACTTTTAATGTATAAAATACTCTTATATTAACAACAGGCTTTGATGCGTATAAATAAATTACAGACGCACGATAGCTGGTTGATGAAGATCCCCAAAGCGCTAGCAGTACCGCGGGGTTAGTGCTCGGCCAACCTTCTCAAGGCCGGACCTCCTTCCTCTCCTCTTCCATCCTCCACTTCTTTTGCATATTTACCTACATCCTTGGATCTCTTACTCATCTTACTCTAGAATACACCTCGATGGTCTGAGTAACTGGCGGCTATTCAGAGCAGTAAAAGATTCGATCATCATATAATACTCATAAAAAATTAAATAAAAAAAATAACTGTGGAAAACTGTGTAGAATATTTTTTTCTTTACCAGGATATCTGTGCAGAAGAAATTAATTTAATCGTTTAAACAAATGACATATTGTAAAATAAACTCCACTCCTTGCATAGCTTTCTGTTGACAGCACTCTCACAGAGAGTTTATGTATTTAGTCAGTGTATTTAGTCTAACTATTGTATTTCCAAATATTAAAAGTAATATAAAATATATGATTACACGATATTCTTTATTTGGAATGAAATTCCGAATTGAATGACACTTCATGGAAATATAACGATTCCATAAATAAAGATAATTTATTAATTTTTAAATAAATTTAAAAAAAATATATATTTAATAATCCAAATTGTTAGACGTTTATTTTTAGCCATACATAGTACATAAAATAATTAATTAGTGTTATACATATCTATCGTAATGAAAATAATGGCTGATGAATACGATATACTAAATAAAGCACCATTAATCTTTATTTATTTAAACATACATATTGGACGAGAATAAGTTTTTTTGTTTTTTTTAACGTATTTATCCATTCAAGTGTTTCCGGTAACCGGTTTTTTATTATATTTTCCTTTTAATTTATGTGTTAGTCTTATTCTCGTAAAATGTATCTATTTCTTTGTTTTTGGTAAACTGATCTACTGCTGTGACTATGAATGATGGTCTGATTTCACATTGTCGTCTAATATTGAATTTGTTTTGCGGGTCACTGAAGAGGATCTGGGAGGGTGAATTCCGGAGAGCGAATTTGTTGATCGGGTGAATTAAAAAATTGTGAAATAGTGAAATTGGAGGAGCATAAATGAGAAAGAAAAATAGGAATCAATTGAAACATTTGTATT
Source organism: Halyomorpha halys (assembly GCF_000696795.3). Taxonomy (NCBI): domain Eukaryota; kingdom Metazoa; phylum Arthropoda; class Insecta; order Hemiptera; family Pentatomidae; genus Halyomorpha; species Halyomorpha halys. Next base: position 157,893 of record NW_027114029.1, read on the forward strand.
TGTTGTACAGACCGAAATTGATTGTAAAAGGAAACTGTAGGGAAAAAATTGTTCATTATATCTTATTATTATTATATCTCTTTAAATCTCATTATACCATGTATGTGTAATTTATATATATCCAATTACGGATTGATAAGTATGCTGTGTGAGATAGCAACCTGATGTATTTAGGCAGCATAGATAAATAAAGTATTTCTCTCTCTAACTTGATTGATATGTATATTACTGAGGGCTAATATCATTACTAGAGGAAACAGTACAGAAATAGGCATCCTAAACACAAATCCTATAATTTAAAACATATATAGATAAACATTCATACTGTCCAATGAGATGAAACAAAACAAATGAAGAAGAAATCGACAGATTAATATTAAAAAACAGACCAGTCAATGAGGATTATCAAGAAAAAATGTATTCTGTATGTTTATACGATACAAAAATACAAGATTATAAAACAATAAATTTAAATAACAAAAGAAAGCACGTATGAAATTAGATTCTTCCCGTTTAAAGTGGCTTTCTGATAAGTACGCTACGAAGTAAAAAATGGAAGAAGGAAATAGGTTTTGAAATATTAAAGGAAGTACGCCAATTGATATAGGAAAATTGTAGATCATTGTTCTAGATTATTTTAAATACATTCATTTTGGACTAATCTCAGTAATTTAATCTTCTTCTCTGACTGAGCTTCATTTAATCTAGAGTCGACTGTACACATATATTAGATATCGTAGACAAGTAAAGAAAAAATATGATGGATGAAACCATACATCAACGTTGAGATTCCCAACATAAGTCAACAAAGGACCCACGCCTCGACTGACAGCCTGGGAATATGACAGTAAGTCGAAAGCTATTCTTTACAGTGGCTCTTAGCAAACAGGACAAGCGTAGGAGGAGGCTAATACAGCGATAGGTAAGTGATCCTCGAACCCTAAGTAGCCACAGTTTGCACAAGTGACTGCTGAGATAGGCCGAAATACCTTACCGCCCGCTGCTCGATGACAAATCTCTGGGCCGAGTCTAGATCGTGCACCTTCCTCTTGACCCTCCCCGCCGTATCGCATTTCTTATAGTCCGGCTAACAGGACTAGGCTAAGGCGGGCATGAATAACAGTCAATGTTCTTCTGTCCCTTGTAAACTTACTCCAGGCTACCGGCTTAAACGGTTTCGGAGGCCATAAAGGTACCGCCGGGTGATGGGGAGGCGGCTAGAAGAGAATAGAGCGTGATAAATCCGCTATGATACGTCATACAATGGATTATAAATAATAACAAGTAAACGTAGTATTGTACTATAAAAAAAAGAAAAGAAAAAAAGAAAGAATAACATGTAGTAACAAACCGAATAAGTTCAAGAACAAGTAGTAAAAACTTAAAATGTACGCATAACACTCCAACCTTGCAATAATAAGTATTATTTGAAATTATGAAGAAGATGGCTAGGGTCCTGGCTAATTCGAAAGTAAGAAATAAAAATACAATGAAAAGAATACAAAAAATATCAAAAATATTAGGCTAAAAATGAACATGAATTCAGTTAAAAAAAAAATAGGAAAGTAGAAATATTAATAGATGGAAAGCTTGCCTAAACTTGTTTAAATCAACTTAAACTCACTAAATACTCTCTACATTTATGAAATTCATATAAAAACCTAAACTACTCTGATTAAAAACCTTAAAATTTGCTCCTTAATTGGAGAGCTGTGATGAAGCTAACTGAATTAAATAAATTTATATTCCTATTTCGAAAGCAGGAATTCAATTTATCAACTTCTTAAAAATACCTCAATTCTACGTTTTAGAAATGTATGCAAGAAACTATGTAGAAATAAGTAATTAAACATATACTATCAAGCAAATTTTTTTTTTTTATTTCCCGTAAAATTTCACGTAGCATGTTCTTCCATGCGTAACATGCGCTGTTCTTATCAGTTCTGTATTTATGTGCGAATATACCATTAAAAAAAAAAATCAACAATTAATTAGTCAGTGTAGAAAAACATTGAAATGCTTAATGAAAATGTATAGGTTTATTTATATTTATTATTTTTAGTAATATACATACGTATACATATATTATAAAATATAAAATTGAATTACATTGTAGTCACAACAGTTAGACGGAAGAATAAAGTTAGTAAGTCTAGTCCATAATTAGTATCCTAGGTAAAAACAACAACACTAAATGTTCTCTATAACATGCTACATCTAGAGAAATGGTTCCCAACCTTTATTGTCCTACCGCTCTCTTCCAAGAAAAAATATTACTTAACGCCCCCTGGAAATCAATTTTCTAAAAAATTTAATAGCAATTAATAGGAAATATATATGTATTAGTGTTTATACCTTTTTCGGAAAATATAGCAAAGAAAGGTATAAATTAGAAACATTGAACTAGGAAATTATGAAACTATGTATTGAACTCAGAAAAAGGTTAAAATAGGGAAACAAAAAAAGTTAAAAGATTGGAAATCATCTTAATGAGAAGGATAAACCCAGTGTGCTGCAACCAATTTAGTAATTCTAAGCTCTATTTTCGTCAACAGTAATATTGTTGATCGTGACAAGAGACTGTTTCATAGTTAAACGAAACCACTGGTTAATACTATTCCAGAACATTCGTCACTTGTGTTTACTTGTTTGTTTTTTTTTAAATTTCCGATTCGATTTTTCATACCTGTATATTAATCAATGCATTGCTTTTCCTCGAATTTATCAATTCGGCTGGCCAAGCATACTCAATGCCTCAGATGACGACGAATCCTCAAACGATTTTCGTTCATTACTTTTGTTCGACATTCCGCACCGTTTGCTAGAAAATATTCAAAACAAAGGAAAAATACAATGCAATTTCAGGCGATGTACGCTTTCTATGTGTAGGATAATTAGAATCACCCCTATAAATTATTTTTTTACAATTAGATTCTCTTTGAAAGTACCCTTTACACTATAAAGTCCAGAGTTCTGTGCGCTAGAGAAGAAACTGAAGAGGGTACAAACTCGACTTCACTGCCAAAAAAAAATGCATACATCATAACTAAGATTAGTAGATTAGTTTCATTTCAGAATTCTTAATCTTGCCCCCTCTCCCTCTTCCATCCCACTCCTTTACACAATGTTTATTGGAAGAAGATAGTTGATAGTTCCTAAATTGATTTAAGTCATCTAAATTGATTAAAAAAATTCTTGAAAATGTAGTTTTTGAATATTTTTCTTTTTTATGTTATTACAAATATTATCCTTACCGATGGCCTGGTCTGTCCAAACATAACAAGCCATGAGCCACGCTATACTCATGTTTTGTGTGTAATGAATTTCAATGGTTTCTCATAAGTACAATTGTGTGTAAGCAAAACTATTCAAGATGTTTTTTGTTATTTCAAGTTTTTGTCTTGATTGAAAATTTCATATCTTTAAGTCTAGTATTTTCAATGTGTGTTCTTTGATGAAGATATAGGAAATTTAGAAATTCTTTTAAGATATAGATTATAAGCGGTTTATGTTACCTACACGATACAAAATAAGTTTGTATAAATCCAAAGGTGAGATTTTCTTGTTATAAATTGAAAACTCATTATTTTCGGTGAAACGTTTCCCATTACCTGTACTAGATATTAAATATTTTTAGGGTCATGTTTAAGTAAGTATTGGGAGGAGCAGGGTGCACCAATGTAGTGCCTTTATTTTTTTCTTTATATTATTCGAGTTATTTCAACAGATAAATTATCCACAAGAATGTATGATTCCATTGTAATATAACTAAGATCATATTTACTTATTATATATTTATTTAAGACAGTTGTGATTCTCAATGAATAAATAAAAAAAATATTTTAATGATATCATTATTGAAACTAAATAGATAATTTTTCTTTAATAAGACAATAACTTCTATGTGTTCATGTTAAACATTCTTAGGTTTATTCAGTTCCATTCTGACTGTAAGAAGATAGTTGACCCTATGAAGTAACCGTAAATAAAGGCATCAAAATTGTAAAAGAAAACTATTTATTGTTAACCAATGTTCAAAAACGGGTGGGGTGGACCGACGCACATTTCAGGGCTTGGTAAGGTGTCAGGCTGAAACAAAGACTATAATTAGGTCCACGCCACCCGGACTATCTTCCAACAATCTATTTAATATTTATTTATGTCTCCCAATTCTGTGTTAAAATAATTAAACCTCTAGACATAAATTTTATATTTATATAAATCAGAAATAATGCCCATATTCCCAAGACAGATGTACGAAGACGACCATGGTTATATGGAAGGTTTAGTGTAGAATTGAAGTATTCTATGCAATCAGCCTGAATGGAGTTCCTTAACTTTTATTTTTTTGTTTGATAAATTTAAAATATTATATCCGATTCCATAACAAGTTAAAAAAATTATCCCTGCAGCATTTATAAAAGCTATTGAGGATTCCTTAAAAGGGCAAACGATGATTTGATCAATAAATGCTCTACTCGACCTAGCCTTATAGAGCGCGCCCTGGGACACAAACAGTAGAAGAGATCCAATTTGGTCGACATAATATTAATATATTCCAAAGCGGACCAACTATCTGGCAGATCTTGAAGAGAAGAGGAGTTATTGTAGAGCGAAGAGTGGTGACTAAGAGTCCCCCCCCCCCCTGCAGGCCCTTACCTAGGAGGAGAGATAACATTGTGAGTCCGAGGGCACTGTCCTGCAGTTCTGGATTAGGGTTCAGCGGGTGTGCCTAGTTAAGAACTTTTAAAAAGTTATTTCTAAATAAATTAAATATTTTATATTTTGGGTGGAGAGAGGGAGGAAAGTTCATTACATATTAATAATGGTTCGTAATTCTAGGCTGAGCTAGGAATCGATGACTAATTCAAATTTGGTTTTCTTTAAATTCTCCATTTTGAGAAATCCAACCGAACCACAGTACTGCTTACTGAGCGCCAGTGCCATCTTTACACTGAAGACCCAGGGCCCATAAATCCATGAGACCCCCTAACCTCCTATGAACGATGTCATTAATAGTTGACCAAGCAGTGACCAATAGTGGCCTGTATTTCAACAAATATAGAGCCTGTTACAAGTTTGTTTAACTGTTCACAATCGCTTTGTGCAGTTTTAGAAGTCGTGGCACTCTTTATAAAGTGAGTAAACAAGAGTCCCTTCAGGAATTGCCTTGACCAGTTCCGTCTTATCCCACGGGCTCCATTGATATGAGAAAAATTATTGCTTCAAGAAACATTAATTAGTTCATTACTAATATAAACTGATGTACTTAAATTAATAGAACTATAAGAAGTAGTTCATTATCTGCTAATCCAAAATCAAGAAAAGTACCTTTCGTAATTTTTTTAATGTTTATTATTTTTTAAATATCGAATAAATTAATGACTTTAACCAACGTGTTCTTTATAACCTCAAAGTTGTTCTGTAAACAATTTGATAGTCCCCATCTCTAAAGAATGCTCTGGACTCAGCTTTCTACAATTTAAAATTTTAAAAAATGTAATAAATTGTCTAAAACCGTTGAAAAGTAGTATGTAGTACCGCAGTCGATCACACATAGAAATTTTAAACGCAAAACCACATAAAGTTCAGAAAAAAATTAAAGTATTGTATTTTCATATGTAACCTTTTCGCTTTCTTAAGACTGGTTATTATTGTTTAAATAAAATACATTTTATCCAAATAAAGCCTAAAAACTCTGTAAATATTTATTTAAAGGATCAACGTTTCAGCCATCCTCTAAGACAATCTTGAATACAAATTAAAAGTCGCATTGATAATTTTTTTTTTTTTTTTTTTAATAATTTATTTATTGATATTTACAACTGTATACACATATATACAACAAGTAAATTTGCTGTAGGTGACATAGTGACATGATAAAAACATGTGGAGAA
>NW_027114029.1:164603-176690 GCF_000696795.3 Halyomorpha halys
TCTACCAAGTTATCCAATCCCGCCGTCCATAGTACATCTCTGATATCCTTCAATTTAAATTCTCAGTGCATTCCCGCAATACCCGCTCATAGCCTTGAGACTTATATGTAACTGCTCATCGAACCGAAACCTTGGTAGATCTTTCCTTATTCGTTCTATTCCCTCCTTTATTCGTAGTTCTAATACCCTTCCAACTTTCAAATCCCGTATCTTCGACTACCTTCTGTCCACCCACTTCCGGAAGAATAACAACTGAAAGATTCAAATAAGGTTTACACATTTTCTTTATTTAATGTTTTGTACATTTTTACTTTACAACAAGTCTCTTGGCCAATGCCGTTTCAACCTTCGTGGTAGATGGATAAGGATTGAACCACATGATTAGGATGATTTGAAAGATTTATATGGCATTTTGAAATGAATAATTGAAGTACCAATAGAAAAAATAATTTGTGAAAACAGTACAAGAGAAATACAAAAAGAGAATAAAAAATACATAGGTCATAATATTTTGCAAATAGTTATAAAACAACTAAGCATTTTAGTTTATTATATATAATGATATACTTAAATACAGAAATATATCTAAAGTAAATAAAGTATAAGAAAAGCAATCCTATAAAACTAAATTGGAAAAAACAAAACACACAAAAGAACAAAAAAAAACCCCTGAAAAATCAGAACAAAATGCCCCTTTATGATTGTTAGAGGAGATTACTTATATTATTAATAATACCCACACAATATAATTAGGAGGACTAAAATCAGAAAATAATAATGGAAGTAGAAATGAGAGCAAGGTTTAAAAAAAATACATATGTTCAACGCAGTTGAGAGCTCATATAATTTACTCCGGCTTCGTACTCAGCCTTTACATTTTCTTTATTTTATTGTCATGAGAGAAATTATTTATGGTTTATAAAATTTTACGCGAATTTAGATTCAAGACTTTTATTGTTTTATGCAGGGTATGCCAATAAGCATATCCACCCCTTCCTCCATAATCTTTGAGATACAATATTATATTTTTTTTAATTTTGACTTGATTTTTGCTCGGTTTATTTGATTTTCTGCTATTGTAAATCTTTTATGGGTGTTTTTATCTTTCTAATTACCATAGTTGAAGTACTTATTCATTAATTATGGAATGATTCTTACGAGAAACTTAATTCTGAAATTTGTTCTTTAATTTTATATGTATATGAATTCATCAGAAAATTTCATTTTTTATTTAAAAATAAAAATTACACCAGGAAATGCCATGTCTCCACCAGGCTGGAGAAGAACTGGATAAGGTTAGATAAAATTAACAACTTAAAAGATGGGCCACATGCAACTATTATGATCTACATAAAATGAAATTATTTTTATTATTAGAACACCCTGTATAATTATTAATTTTACACCATTCTTTTCGTTTTCATCATGAAAGGAATTATTTTACTGACCTGTATATAATATTAACATATTTAAGTATTTAGTGCAATGTAAATAAATTCAATGGAGTTGATTGTCGGAAAAAAAAAGTTCTAAAATAAAATTCTTCTCAAGTATTTAAATTAATGAAATATGCTCGTATGTAGATCGAGATACTGTGCTTGAAATATTATTTTATTTTACAAATAATAAAAAAAAATAAAAAAAAAGAGGCAAAAAATATTTGATATTCTGATAAGCTCCTAAGAAGTTCTTCATTAAAAAAAAATAGGAATATAAATTAGGAAGGGAATATATTTTTCATCTAGATTTCTTACAGATCCTCATTAGCTTTAATATGTATTTCTACGAAAAAAAAGAAAAGAAAAGATAGGGTAAAGCATTTCCAAGTTTTCTAGTAAATAATAAAAAAGGAATCTAAATGCAGATGAGCCATATTAGCTGGAATGATGATAGGTTTGATAGCGATTGGCGGAGAGTTATTTGCTCACTGACATCCCCGGCCAGATAGATACGTGAGCAGTATATAATGCTACCTCAACGGCCCCAGTACACGCAGGGATGCCCAACCCAGATTCGGGTACACACACACTCTAACGTGGATTTATTAATTCCTTATCTGGAATATACCGTAATAAGAGAGGTTATAATCCGCGGTATAATCTTAATCCCTCACTGAATCAGATCTATCTCCGGCGGTATAATGAGAGTCTAAATTACACTCCCCTCGGACTGCATTAAAATTATAATAGAAAACCGGATCCGACTTATAAATAGAACGGGAGAGATGTAATCTGGGGAGAGGAGGGCTAGTGTATTTCACAAAGGGACACTCAAGGCTATTTATTGGGTCCTTTCTTATGTCCTATTGCCAACCTGATGATGGGCACACTATCTCACACCTATCTGTCTAATGATACATAATGAGCTACTACACAGCATCAGATTAGATTCCTACTTATTCATCACTACTTCTTATCAACCATTCTCATTTTCTTTTTTCTCTTCCTCGGCATCTTTGTCTCTGTAAATCTTCTTGCTCCCGCAAAACTGTTTTTCTACTTCCTCAACTATCTTACGCAGAAGAAGAATCGGCAAACATTTTTTGGTTTAGATTTCACTGAAAGCACCCTATCTAATAGCATGACGTGAGTAGGAAAGACAATTTAGCACCAATACGAATTCAAGAATATTGACTTTAAATATAAATAATTAGTAATCAATAACACTAATTTATAACCATTTACACACCTGAAATGTTTTTAAATTGAAAATCAATTTTATATATTCCAAAAAAGAATACAATTCCTATTTTTTTTTTTTTTTTATTAAAAAGCTTATTTTTCCATTAGTGCTGTATATTCAAAAATTTTTTTACAATTCAAAACATTTTATTTGAAGTTATTATTGACATTTAAATGTTATTTACTATATTTATAAATTACCTTTTAAATAATATTTTTTTCTTTTTGTCCATCTACGAATCAAAATTTCATTCATAATAATAATTTTAATTATATTTTATTGACCTACACAATATGGCGCAATTGAGAAAAACATACCTACATTACACAGTTTAAGTCTGTATAAGAACATATGTAAAGTAGACTTTCCTTAAAACCTACACACACCAGGGTTGTGAGGATTTTAAATTAGTTTGCATTGTGATGGCTTAAAGAGTTCTGGCTATCAAATAATGATTTTAACTCCTAATGACTAACTTGTATAATTAGGTTATAACCAACTCCCCAAGCTTACACGAAATCGACCAGGGTTTTGAAGAAATAGAGGGAGATGCTCACGAATCCCAACAATTGGTTGCTAACCAGGCGATAACAAATGAGCTAGCAAAACCTAAGAGGTTACAGACGGATTCGTTGAAGTGTCCCAATGTTTTATTAATTTACTAATTTTTCTATCATGCACGTACTTTAAAATAGCGTTTTTAAATGTTACAGGGTTGTGATGTTGAAAATATTTATGTAAAATCTAAACGGTGAAAACAAATTCATTCACCTTAAAGTACTTAGTATTACTATGTATTCTTGTCAGAAATCCCGCCTCAATTTGTCTAGTTTCTTTTTTCATATCGTTGGTAGGAGCATTCAAATATGTAAAAGCTAACCCTGAGACACTCCAGGGTAATGAGGGAATGGAACTTAGGGAATTTTTTTATTACCTGTTACTCTAATAAGAAGACTATCACAAATGAGTGAGTTTGTAGTACGGTCCTTCTTCTAAATAAAGACATTTTTTCATATCTGTATATTAATAGTAAAGACCAAAAATCAGTCTGGGACACAAATCATCATTGTGGAGAGAATGACCCAAATAAGGTAAAAATAAAAATAAAAAAAAAGTAAAACCAATGTAACAGGGTATATGCAATACAACAATACAATATAATATACAAAAATAATTATTGTTTTTCGACCAAATATTTGTATTATTATTTGTTTTTATATAAAATACAATTAATACTCAAAGTATAGTCCATTTTTATTTACCATTATTAGCCATCTGCTAGCCAACTGCTCGATCCCACGCTGATACCATTCTTAGGGATGGCTGTCAAAGAACTCTTGGACCGCAATTTCAACGCAAAATTATTCAATTTTTTACATTGAAGGAAATGGATGCGATGGTGCGAGGCCTGGACAATATGATGGATGAAGCAGTTTCCATAACAGAGTTCCATACCAGAAGGGTTTTTCAATTTTCAAAATTGTTTAACCTTATATATAGCTGATTGCAGAAGAGTACGTTTGTGAAGGATCAGTCAACGAATCTTTTACACCTTCCCCATGGAAAGAAGATGACGACTAACATTATCTTTCGACACACCACACTCCTGACATGTTCGCGAGTACTTCTGAACGGATTTGACCCAACAGCTTCCTCTAGAACCTCATCTATGTCCATTAATGGTCCTCCGGAGCCCTTCCTTTTCAATATCGTGTCTCCACTGCTAACTTTTTCAATCGCCGTGCTATGTGCTGGTTAAGGACACTTTCTCCTTTATATATAATAATTTCACGAGTTCCTTTAGTGGCTGTGAAAAATTTTTATCCAATGCCTTAAAATTAGGAGTATTTTGAAGGACACTGTCATGTTTCTCTCGTGAAACAAATAACTAAACGGAGACTTTTTTGAAGAAGTCGAATGTGATCAAACAAGCTTAGAGAATGCTCTAAAGGAAATATTCAGTATTAAAATATTTATAGCCCTTTGCAATCTTGAATTTGATAAAACGGTCATTTTTTTTATACACATTATACGTGATAAGTATATTAATATATGCTGATGTTTAATTTAGTTTTTCCAATATAAAAAAAAAAAAATAGATAAATGAACTTTATTTATTTCCTTTCACCGGTTGACCTGTGGCAGCTGGTAGAGTAGGGGGGGGGGCGCTGAGTGCTATCATGTGGTTTAATTGCAGTCCTGTAAAAATAAGAGAACTTTTTGTTACTCTTTAATTACTAAGTAACGTTTCTACACTAATTTCACTAAACTCTCTGTAAAAATCCACTCGATTGCTAATTATTGAACCTTCTTCTTTGGTGGGCTGTTCAGCTTTTCTAAAGACTATATTTTTCTTTTCTCATTCAGTTTGATGGGAGAACTCTTGGAAGCGCGACCCTTTAAACCACTATTTCTACTACCCTGATACTACTAACATCGTAATTGCATTGTAAAATAAGAAATCCATTCATTATATTTTTAAATTTCAGACGTCTCACAAAATTTTTATATACGAATGTATTTTTTATATGTTAAACGAATATTTCAATATAAAACAACATAAAAACTAACTAAAAACATGCTTCAAAATTTAACTTCCCGTAAGGAACCGCCATCAGAATTGAGGTTTCATCCTACATTTTGTTGCTAGGGTTTTTGATTATTACAGGCAAATCACAAAAAAAATGTTTTTCAAATTTAACAAGATACAGTTATGACCCAGCATATTGGGACAACCAACATGTTACAATATGAAATAAATTGTGATCTATTTTACTTTTGGGCGAATCATCTGCTGATTTCCATACAAAAACTATTCAGTAATTTTTTCTAATCAGTAAACATGTTCGTTAGGAACATTACCGTAACGATGCCATATCTATTGGGTTTTTTTTCGACATAGTAATATCTCAGGGATAGGTTCTTAAGTCGATGAACATCAACATTAAAAAAAAAAAAAAAAGTACCAAATCAAATTCAAAGTTACGGAACACAATGCAAAGGTGTACGCATAATCAAAACTAGGGGGGAAGCCATAGTCAATCAGGTTGTGACATTTCTGGACGAAAAAAGTGATTGAAATTTTAAGAACATTATACATCATTATAGCAGTGCTTAATTAGTTATTACAATTATTCGCTCGAAAGCAAAATTAATTTTTAGTAAATTAATATATTTTTTTTCAATTCTAGTTGAGGGCAATAGGTAATAGTGATGAATGATCTCATACATACTAAAATAAAATAAATAAATGAATGAAAAAAAATAACTCTCTTAAAATATATACAAACAGGAGAATAAACAAAATGAACATACTAATCAAACTATGTGTATGAAAAATAAATAAATAAAATACCATAATGATAAAATAATATAGTCTCTAGTCACATTTACATTCTAATATACAATATTTACATAATTGACCTGAGGATCCCTGAGCCCACTCTATCCCCCACGTGTGAGTGGTAGGAAATCCTAGCGCATCCCTCTCGCCGCATCACTAGTGATGTGGTATTAAATAAATAAAATATGTGTGTGAAAGGAGTGCTGTTGAAAATAAAATATATAAGATAAGCAAAAATAATAACATTCATTAGATTGAGCTGAATCAAGAATTGAGAGCCAATTCCGCAGTTACACCACCTTATGTGTTTCACGACAAATGAATATTCAAATTAATTGGCTGTTGAGCTTGTATCATATAATCTTTTATAATTTCCTTCATTTGAACAGGTTTCAAATTTCCTTTATTTGATGAGGTCTCGTTTTAAGGGGAAATAATTACTCGCAATTACATATATTAAATTGTTAAAAAAGGTAATTGAGACATTTTTATGAATCTAAAAATATAAACAGTAATTATAATAAGGACTATAATTTGGCTAAGAAGACGAGGACTCATTGAGAGCGCGGAGCTGTGATTAGACGAATTAGCCGGCGACTCCCGTAATGACGGGTTAGTATCGCGAATAACAAATGTGCACGAGATAAGGGAGGTCTCTGCATTGCAATTATCGCAGCTTCGCAACAACTTTCATCTTCACAACATTATTCCGGGAGAGGGGGGGTGTTTTCAATTGACGCCATGGTTCTTTTCGGCTTAGCCTCCGACTGCAGTTTTTCGTGGCCTTGCACAAGTTAATCATATTTATATAGCCAACTGTGAAACAACAATGTGAACTAAAAAACCTTTTTATTTTATGTATGAGCAATTATATTTATATAATATTGCATACCTTGATACTTTTGGGGAGTATCAGCAGTCGAACTTCTTTATCTTCCGTTATCGTATAGCAACTTGTGGCTTTCTGGATCCCATTTAATTATCTCACACAGAGTAGGCATTCATAGTTGGGACGCAAACCATCTTTTGATAGATATGCTTTAAATCTTTCATGGCTTTCTCCTTTATAGTTCCTGTCACATACTCTATAATGACAGCATGGAGAACCACAAACCTTGGCTCTGTATATTTTATGTTATGTTGTCTGTAAAAGATTAAACTTTAGCATTCGAAAACACTGTCCCCAGAAAAGTCTGTAATTATTCCTTCATTATTTTTGGATACAACAGAAATAATTTCACCATTACTCACTCTCAGTTTTTTCAACTCATTGTCTTGAACTCCGTCTATTCCCTCCCCCCACACATTTCCTATTAATCCGTTCCTACCGCACTAACAGAACCTTTAAACAAAATCATAACCTAGTCTCTCTCTCTCTTTTCTCAGTTCCCAGGCGTTCCTCAAGGTTACTACCATGATACTCCATTCTCTATATCGTTTATACAGCTGATATCCCTGGTTCAGTCACACATAACATCCATTGAAGAATGGTGTTACAGCTGGAGAATCAAAATAAATCCTAACAATACCTATCGGATTACCTTTGCTCTCTGTAGCGAATATCTACTCTCTTACTCAACTGTATCTTTTATTTTAATATTACATTAAAGCCTGTTGAACAGATTCAATAACTAGGACTCCATCTTGACAATAAACTTACTTACAATCCCTATACTAGACAGAAACGACAAGAAAATGCTCGCAGATTACTACAACACCTACTAGACAAACGGTCTTAACTTCCTACTCACTACAAACAACTCTTATAAACTATGACAATCAAACCATCAGATTCCTTCTGTATCCAATCCTCTATGCTCCTTAATACGTCACAAATAAACTCATTCATAAAAACCTCAACATCCCATTCGTCGCAGATTTGGCCAAAAATAGATATAGCTCCTTTCATTCCAAAATCCTTAGCCACCCAAACCCGTTAGTTTTTAATCTCTCATCCTTAATAATCCCTGGTAATCCTCCGATGGATCTAAAAGAATATGGTCAAGGATTCTTCTAATTTAAAGCAATGATTGAAATAACACTATCGAGTGTTCCTTCCCAGAATTTATAACGAGGAAACATATAAAAATTTTTTACAGTCTTCAGTACCGTACGAACCCATAATTTAGGACACTTACACCAATATGACGGCCACAAAGATGGCAGACACACACAAACAGACTCAAGCTTGATTGAATTAGTACAAATAACTAAATTATTATCAACAAACCTGTTGAGCATCGTCACCAACATACTGACACAAAATACAGACTACCCTATTCCAAATGATCCGATTTCCTCAGCTCCACCTTCAAATACATTACCAAAGTAGAAAAAGAGGCTACCCTCAACCTGTTTTTATCATAACATCAACCTCACGCACCCATGGGGCTTACTTAAAAAAACAACTTTACACAGTGGCAAATTTCAATAAATAAATAAAAAATGTTCTGAACTAGAATTTAGACATTAGTAATTGTTGCTCAGAGCCACAGATACTTATACAATCATAGCTAAAATTTTACTTATACATCGTGTATAATAAAATCACCATTCTCTCAATGAGTAACGAAAATTAATTCATCGATTGCCATTAACTGAGAGGCACAATGAGAATTGGGTGCCGAAATCACCACCACCGGTGGCCATTTGAAGAGATGGAAGGACGAGGATATTATGTACCGTTAACAGGAGCGGCAAGGACATTTCTGCAGATCCACTGACAAAGGATAACACAATAGTCCTTTGAGGACGTCCGCTCCCGCTCGCTAAGCCCCCACGGGCACGAGCCAAACGCTATAATCCTTTCCTTTTTAAACTCTATTCCAGTCTTCATCTATCATCAATCCTCCTTTGTCCGCTTTTCCATTTGAATAATAACAATGGCCAGCAAATGAGCTGGTGAAGAGGGATCAGTAGAAGCTTATAAATTGTATTGATGCCATTCAATAGGATGGAATGCAAAAGGAAAATTGTTTAAGCCTCAGAATTGAAATACCCAATAAATAGTGATAAAAAAAAAAAAAAAATAAAAATCATAATATTAGTATTAAAGAATTAACTAATATATGGTTCAATAATAACAATGAATGCTTGAAACATTTTCATTTTTTAGAAATTAAAAAATATTATTTTTAGTATCTGGAATATTGGATATGCAAAAGCTATTTCCAAAGCATCATAAAATATGATAAATTTGATCTCTAGCTGAAAGATATTTTAAATGTGGAAAAATAAATTACAGCTATTAATTTAAATAATAGGTGCAATACTTTGTAAGGAAGCATTGTTACTAAGCCAGCGGTTGTGCAGGGAGGTGATTTGGTCAGAATCATGCCAAACCACCAAATTTATACCCAATTAAGGGTACTAACTTCATGCGGCTTGGTGATCCGGAGGGTTCCTGAACCCACAAAGCTGACACAGCTATGGTGAAATAGAAAATGGTCACCTGCAACGGTACCCAGATCCTTAGAGCTGGTAAACGGAGCCTTACCACTGAGCCACCCGCTCCCTACAATTACAGCTATATAAAAAGTAATTTCTGAACCGTTTATTTGCTGATTTTGGGTTCTTGGTGCGGTAAACCAAAAATGAACATTTTCATCGATCAAGTACTGATTTTTCACAAATTCTTGATTAAAATTTCACAAATTCATAGAAATCATGAAAATATTTCTTAGCTCCCTGATTACAAAAATTAAAAGTTCATATTTAATAAACGAGAAATAACTGTAGAAGCTTATTATAAAATGTGCAATTATAATTTAGCCAATACCAAAAAAAATAAATAAATAAAGAAGAAAAACCCAAAAAGTTTGTTAAGAAAAAATTTCTATGACACCTAATAATCTAATAAAAAATAAAACAGAAAAGGATAGCAAGTAAGCCCAGTAATTAAGGTAATTTTTCCTTTTGGAAAAGGGACGAAAAGTGATTGTATTGTTTAGGCTTAACAACTAAAGTGGGGAAAAATTTTCTATGGAGGGAAAAAGAAACAAATTAATTTAGAAGAATTGAGAAGTGCAAAATTTTAAAAAAGCAGGCGAATCTTAAAAAGAAATTGTCTATAACTTTTATATTGTTCTTCCTACAAAGCAGCCCACGGGACCGAAATCTGCTCATCTTGAACATACACAAATGCAACCGGTATTAGCAATTATTAATTACAATAAAATACAACTGAAATTACTTTGGTGCAATACTGCGCTGTGCAAAAATATATAATATAATTCTGAATTTAAAAAATATAAATATTTTTTTCGCAACTTATATCTAATTAAAATTATCGAATCAAAACTAAAATATTTCTTTCCCCTGCGAGGTAATAAATTTGAGAAAACTCCCATACATTCTTATTCCTTACGAATACTATTTCTGGCTTGAAAAGTTCTTAAAATTCTCTGCGCATCAAAAACCTGTTTTTCTAGTAATTTTAGTTGAGAGGGCTAATTTAATAGTAAATGTGGGAGAAGAAAATGGAATTAAATCTTTGCAACCGGATTTTTGGCAACATTCTAAGGACATTTTAAATAATTGAGATTATCAATTTAGATTAATTGGTAGAGCTGGTGAAGAAAAATGCGAATAAACAAAATATTTTGAGATCATTAAAACAATTAGGATTTAATTTTAAATCATCCATGAAAATACAGATATTTATTTCAATATTTATAGTTTTATTGTATAATAGTAGTAATTTTAAGGATTTAAGTGCATAGTAATTGGCTCCTAATGTGGTTCATTAATTAATTAGCCAGTTTCATTAGGGGTAACGACCGCAGGTAAAAGATAAAGGTTTTCCTGGAATGCGGCATGTGGGAACGCTTGGCACCGACCGAAGGCCCACCTGGTAAATTTTTATCTTTAATATTTTCGTGAGAGACAAGCTGCCAGGGATCACGTAGCACCTTTCGCAATCCGAGGTTAATAAAAGCGTGCGTTCTTCGGTCTCCTCCGGCCCTTCACCCGAAACAAAGAATTCACGGCTAGTATCATCTGGGATATTCAATATATCAATGGGGGCATTGAGCACAGCACAATCCGAGACTGAAAAGAGTTCTCTCTATTATTTCAACGCGGGAATCAATTTATTTATTTACATTAATTATTATATATATCAGGCAGAGGAAGAACTAATAGTTCTAAGAGGATAGAACTACATGAAAAAATAAAATTTGTCAAGTTGATAGGTCAGTTAGCAAAACCTCTGAGATAACTTGGAATTCACCGTGATCGCCACCTTAACTGAAATCACCATATCAACATCAAACTAGCTCAAACCTACGCAAGGTTACGATATAGCATTCTATATCCTATCCTAAATAGAAAATCCAAGTTAAAATCAGAAATAGCTATTCTTATTTTTAAAACGCCAGGCCACTCCTGATGTATGGATGGGAAGTCTGGGGAGGGGCATCCTTTACGAAAAGAAAAAAAATTACAATATTTTCAAAATAAAGTCCTAAGAATTGCAGTGGATGTTCCTTGGTTAGTTAGAAACAGCCAATCGCATCGGGAATTACAAATAGGGACAATTGAGGATTACATAAAAAAAAAAAATGTTCATGAAGTTCCACTCCTATTCACCTACAGTTGAATGAGCATTGACCTACAACTTGAGAAACCCAGCCACAACCCGAAGACTGAAGCCCAGGCTGCTGCAGGACATCCTGTTATAAATTCTATATTTATCAGTTCTGCTATTGTCACTCTCTAAATCATTTTCTTAAATTCACTTTCTTTTCTTTTTTATTAGAAGTAAATTAATTATTTATTTTGTTAAAACTATAAATGTCATAGTTTTTGTCCTTAACTTTACTTTTATTGTTTATTAAAGATTATTATTATAATCTATTTATGACATCTTAATTTTTTGTAAAAAAAAAACCTGGCCCACCTATTCGATTTGGTATTACATACATAAATAAAATAATAACTTCTTCACTCTTTCTCTTTCTTTTTTTTTAATATATATTCCCTTATTTTCTCATTCCAAAATCCCATTTTCTCGAAATAATCCTTTTTATGCATCTTTTTAATTGGCACTTAATATATATATA
>NW_027114029.1:176740-180325 GCF_000696795.3 Halyomorpha halys
TTAAAAGCAATAAAGAGAATAAAATCATAATTTCCTTATTTTAGTCTGTACTGTATTCTTTATATTTCTTTTTTATTTGTTATTATTTCAGTTTTCATTAATTATCTAATACATTTTTGTATTATTTTTTTTTAAATTTCCTAATATTATTTTTACTTCTACCTTTTTGTAATTGTTTTTTTATAATTTTCACAGTACATCTTAATTTTATTTTATTTAATTTACTTTATTCATTTGTATTTTCACATAATCATTTTTACCCATATCCCAGTTTACTTTTACTTCATGTTATTTCTCTTGTTGTGTTACATCTTTATTAGTCCTGAAGAAGCCCTGCAAGGTGGGACGAAACGTTGGTTTACAATACATAGTTTTATTAATATTTGAGTTATTTTAACTGTATCTTACTTTTATATTCAAAACCCGTTCAGTCAATCAACTGTCCTACATTAATAATTTTTTATTTGATAGTAAAATTCTGGCCTGGTTGATCTTACATGGATAATGTAACT
The DNA here is from genome assembly GCF_000696795.3 of Halyomorpha halys. NCBI lineage: Eukaryota > Metazoa > Arthropoda > Insecta > Hemiptera > Pentatomidae > Halyomorpha > Halyomorpha halys. The sequence continues at coordinate 177,253 of NW_027114029.1, forward strand.
TTTTTTTACTGTTAATAATGGGAGTTCTGGGAGCGAGGATTATAGTCTCGTGCAAGAGACATCCCTAACTATTTACCATTGAACAATTATAAAAAAAAAAAGCATAAATAGATGAATTATAAAAAAATATTAGTACTTATGTAATTAAGAGTGAAAGAGAAAACAACCCAAAACCAATGATATTTATAAAACTAATAAAATAAGTAATTGACTTATACTCAAAACAAAATTAGAAAATAATAATGAATATGGTGTTTATAATTAAAAGGATTTCTTGCATCAGCCTGGGGTTCAGTCTTCACGAGGATAGAGGATTGCTAACGATGTAAGCCACCTTAGTTTTATTTATTATAAATCAGATAGTATTATATATACATATATATGGAATAGACACTATAAACTCAGATAATCAAACTGTAAATGACACTAAACCACAGATATTTTGACGAAAAATCATTAAAATATTAAACACAAATATACATATAAGGCGTTCATATAAATAGAAATTATTTAAATTATTAATGGCTGGAAAAGAAAATTAAATGTTTAAAATTAAACTAATTGGGAAAGTCTAATACTAAGTATTTTTGGTAAGGTAACAACGGAAAATATCTTATTTTACCAATAGCAACCAAAAAATTAAATGTTAACTGTTTCAAAAAACATAGAATAAATTAAATGGTTCATCATGTCAACTTTGGAGAAACTTCAATGAAATTAAATTCTAAAACAATGATGTTGGACAGCCTAATAATGAAGAAATTATCCAAATTAACTACTACAGAAATAATCTTCCCACAAAAAAACATTTGATGATCCAGCACTAAGTATATACTTTTAAACTGATACCTGCTTCGGTATCTTTTTTGAAAGAAATTGTTGGTTGTGACTATCAAAAGCTCCAAAACACACTCTTTTGAAACTGTGGGGAAATAATGAAAGACCACTAATAAATTACAAGGGGCCATCCTCTCAAATTATATACCATTCAACACATTTCGAAACACCGAAGCCAACTGCTGAGAATGTTTCCGATTCCGAAGCTGAATGGAGTAGTCCAAGAGTTGTTTTAATATTTTAAAACAATAGAATCTCAGCTTTGTTTCTTAGCAAGAATATTGTTCGGTTTCAATAGTAATAAACTAAAGACGCACTTAGGGAGAAATATTTTCTTCCAGATGTGACAGTAGATGGATTGTTATCAAAATTAAAACAATGATTACGGAATATATCAAACTAAGATGAATAAGTTCAGTTGTCGGAAAAACGGAAAACGGAAAACGGAAGCATAAAAATTAATTAATGAATGAAAAAATGAAATTAATAACAATACTCATTCTGGCTTCCTTAAGGACATTATTATATCATAAACTAGGGATTCTAAGGAAGATTTATGGCAGGTATTGTAGAACAGACTCATTCATGTCTGTGATACCATTTCATAATTAATTTTTGCTGGATTTGTGATCAAAGAGGAAGCAGGGGAGGAGAGGGGTGCCATATCCTATTCTCTTTCTGAGCAAAAATGACGCGAGGACGTGAGGAGTGGGGATGAAGTCACGCCCCTTGAAATAAACTTTACATTGATGTTAATATGGATTTCGCACATTAATTTAATTATCAGTAAAACAAATGAACGGTTTTAAAATCAACGGTGAAAATTAATTAAGACGTTCTCAAGAAATTCAGGCTTCTTTCTCTGTTCTGATCACTCATTTCAATGTAAATATTAAGGATCCCAAAATATATTTATTGTTCTAAAAAGTAAGGAGTAAATTAGAAATTGAATTATCTCGGTAAATGTTTCCACTAACGAATGTTTTCCAAATTAACAATAAAAAATTAATTCATTTTCAAAAACATTAAAATATAAAATTTGATACACAAAATTATTGTTTCTAATATAATGAAGAAAGTTGTTTATTAAAAAAAAAAATAAGTAAAAAATATCGACAGCAAAATGTGAGCTTAATAGCATGCTTTGAGTAATTATCAACTTTTTTTTCATTAATCCCCTGACTGATGGTTTAGACCTGACAATAAAGTTCAAAATAAAAAAAATAAAAAATACATCATCCAAGGATACCTCTTAAATATTTCTTACCAGAATATAATACAAACTAAAATAATAATACGACTGACGCTAAGCAAACAATGAAAAACTTCGGCCTAGACATGTCCTGCTAACCGAAGAGAGGTTATGATAAATATCGAAAGTAGCTCCTTTAGAGGGTACATTAAAGAAGAATAAAGAGGCTAGCTGTGTCCCTACATCAGGACGTTAGTGCGACAGTACGACAGCACGACAGTACGTAGTAACGGTCTGAGGTCGTGACCAGAGGAGAGGTCGCGTCTATATGGGGGTTCTTCCTTCCTTCCTTCTGGGTAATAACTCGGGTCTTAAGACTATACAGCACTTCATCAAAATTAAAACAAAGGGATGAAGAATCGATGTCAGCGTTTGGTAACTGACCAACTCACAACGGAACGTGAACTTACCCTTAGGTAGGAATCGCAATAATTTTTTTTTAAATTAAACTCCAGTAAGTTTTTTAGTCTCATCTTGAAATTAAAAAAAAAAACCGTAAAATAAAAATTTTGTCATCTATTTCTTCTAAGGATTATTTTGATATAAATTAATTTCATTTAACTACGCCAAATTTATCTTTGGCGTTATTCTGATAAAAATTATATTAAATTTTTATATGGTCTTTCGTAGACACTTATGGAAAAATTTGCATAGAATATTTTTTAGACGTACTTAAGGGTTTTTCTTTTTTAAAAATGTGTTCAACTTCTTTTTTTAATTTTAATTATACGTCACAGCCATTATTGTTTACAACAAATAATAACTCTTACAATCCGTGTCCTTCCTTAAAATTCATTTAATAAATTAATAACTATCAAGAAAAAAACTCCTTAGAACCACATCAAACTCACTTTGTACAAAAATACAATTATAAATAATAAATATATTTTTCAAACTTTTGTTAGCTTGTCTTAAAAGTGCGTTTAAGGCTAAATGTACCCTTCCTGGGACGCACCAGAATTTACTTTTCTATTTACTCTTGAA
>NW_027114029.1:188395-194119 GCF_000696795.3 Halyomorpha halys
TTATATAATTTCATTTATATGAATGATCATCATTGTACAATATGAGTTTAATGATGTCCTAGGGAGTTTCTTCCCTCTAATTGAATGTTAATAATTTAAAAAATGAATCCCGCAAAAAAAAAAAAAACCTGGGGGATAGAGTGGGCTCGGGGATCCTCAGGTCGATAGTATAAATCCTATATAGGACAGTGTAAATGTTACAAGATTTTATTTATTTTTGTGTATTTTTTTTATTTTTATTCTTATTATATTTTTAGTATGAATGTGATCAGTTATTGCACAACAACGTTATGGCAGATATTTATCGATAAATAAAACTTCATTTATAATAATACTTATATAATAATTTTATAACATAATCAAATAATATTATTTAAAATGAGTTATTTTCTGTTTCAATGTTACCTATTTATTAATATTTATAATAATTAAATCGTACAAAAAATACTGCATAATGGTTCATCGAAGCAAGAAGGACTCTTGGTGCAGGACCGTGACACGTGCAGCATAAAATTCATAAATTAGTCGAGATAATCCTAATAGGTCTAATATTTAATTAAGTTACATGATAATCAAAGAAATAAAAAAATAATATAGATACCTAATATATTTTTATTTTTTATTCCTAATGTGCGACAGAATCAATAATGAATTTCCTGTTCTGGCATAAAAGATGAACGTAGAGATTTGACATACTACTGCTCTCAAACGCAATAAATAATAACAAGAAAAAAAGTTTATAAGAATATTTAAATAAATAAAAAACGTTATAAATTTTCAGAGCGGAACGCAAGTTGACGTACACATAATACCAGCCACAGGTAAGCGATCTGAAGACCATTCATTGACAAATCTACTTATGATAGATTAAATAACTTTAAGAATACTCAAATTTAAGGATTGAATTAGTGAATAACTTTATGGCGGAGTTGGTCAAAAAGAATTTCAATTACTTTGCAATTTACTTTAATTTGTACTTCAAAATTACAATTACTAGTATCCACAGTAATCGCAAATATATTTTACAGTAATTAGTTGCAAGTATAAGTATAAGTAGTTGCAATATCTTTTTGCCAATCAATTATTTATTATCATCAATTATTATGATGATTTGAAAATATCCTAGCATGAGCGAAAGGAGAGAGATTTACTACTATACTTTTTCATTAAAAAAAAAAATAATTAAAAATAAATTAACTACCTAATTATTTCACTAAATTAATATAAGTTCGTTATTTTATTTTTTTCCAAATAACACAAGACAATTTATGGTTTGATGAAGTTTTCCGGTGGGTATTAAAAAGTCATCATTTTCTTCTCTATTCCCACCCAGAAAGGCTGGGGTCATCGCCTCGGCTCTCAGCATCACTCCAGCAAGTATTTAATTTTTACACATTAAGAAATTAATATTTTTATAAATTATCCATTTGTAATCAGATATACATGATTTTTTCCCTATATTGTTATATAAATATATTTATTAAAGTTATAATAAAAGGATTTAGGGCGAAATGGATCTAGATAGCTCCCATTTTTCAAGAACTGCAACAAACGATTGAATTGTCGAAAATACTAAATTCCAGCGAAAAAATGAACTATGGGAAAAATATTTACAGATTTAATCAAAAAGTCATAAATATTAATGTAATATATAAATAAATGTTTATACTATTCTCATGAATCCAAGTAGCTCCTGGGAATGCTCAGCAAGACGGGATCCAGCTTTCCCAGACAGTTATTTTTACAACTTAATAACGATACGAATCGTAATCTTGGTGTACAAAAAAAAAATACAAAAAAAAACATGCACATATGATATTAAAAAAATCAAAACAAAGCCTAGCGTTTCTCAAATAATAAATAACGTTTCGCCATTGAAGAAAACGATCATATGATAAGTAGTTTTTTAGACTGTTGAAGTGAGATATGTAATCTTCTAGTCTGCATTTTTTTTTTTTTTTACATTTTTTAGACCCAGTGATGCATGAATCGGCGAAAAGTTTCCTGGTAACTTATTTACTTAACAGCACAAGACTTATACTTTGCAAGTTAACCTTCAAATCTAGCGGTAAACTTTACCGACCAGTGACCAAATCCACGTTCAAGTAGGTAACCATATAAGGAACCTTTCATAGTTCCAGTTGAATTTGCTTTCTACTAAAGATGTATTGTATTATCTTATGTATTATATATTTTTTTTTTCTGAGCAGTCTAGTTTTTGCTGATTTTGGATGCATAGGAGTCAGTTTTTTTTTTTTTAATTTTCGTTGATATTCCTGTATTTTTTTACCAATCAAAAGAAAATCCACTTTTCACTAGGGAAAAAAATTCGGGCTTCAATTGCCCATACTGAAACAACAATTTTAATGTAATTGCACTAATGAGAAAACATAATTAGTAATACGAAGACACTTTTTCAAATTTTCTTTTTCTTTTTTGTAAACTTAAGTTATTTGAGTTAACATGCAGCATTTTTATTCACTATTGTTGGAAGTTTTTATAATGATGATGATGAATTCCTGTGGATGAAATTTGAAATGAGTTAAAAAAAAATTCAATATTTGTTCTAATAAATTAAGATTCATAGATTAAAATTGATATAGTTTTATAGTAACTTTAATATGACAAATGTTACTTACCTTAGTAAGTAATAACTTTTTGCACAAGTAAGGTATATAAGAAGGCCGTAATAATTATGAAGTTCAACCAATATTTGATTTCGAGAACACTAGCACGATATACCAACAGTTATTTCAGTTTTAGGTAACCTGGTTAACAAAACGGTGAACCAAAAACAGGTCGCTAAGTTACCGCCAATTGGTGCAACAAACCCTAAGCGTTTAGAAATAAATTACAGCTTTACCTTTGCTAAACTTATCCTCACCTTATTTAAGCCTAGGAGAGTATTGTGCGAACAGAGATAAAAATAAAACTAAATAAGCAGTATTGGGTTTTGGGCAGGAGAAGAGAAGCAGATGCAAGGGTACTAGGATGCTACCAGCAGACGAGAAGACAGGAGGCCTCGGAGGACGGTCACATACCTACACAGTCGTCACGGCTTTCAGCTCCTTTTTTCACTGCCAGGACGTGTGAGACCTGTCACACCGTTTTCTTTCTCCTTCGGTTCGTCCTCCACCTAGCTACTATCTATTAGCAGTACCATTGTCTAACAAATAAGGGTGCATAACCCCATGCAACTGAAGACAATTCATCGAATTCATTTCAGAGCATTCGTCTTAAAATAATACTTATGTTAACAAGAAGATTTCAGGGTGACGATCAAATTAAATGGAAAATAGTATGAAACTACCTAAAATATAGGATTGGGAGACGAGGAAAAAATCAAAAATTTAATTTGATAGTTTTGGCTACCATTCATACTATTACGATTCCATTCATTCATGATATAATAAAAACTATAATAACGAAATGGTACGAATTGCAACTTCGTAAAAAAATTAGAACCAGAGATATAAAATAAAACATTTTAGAATATTTTCTTAATTTGAAAAACTTATTAACACTCCCATAAAAAGGCATAAAATCTAAAACATCTTCTGGGTCGAAAGTGTAATAATTTTGCTTTTCTACAGTAGAAATTACTTTGGATTTTATAGATAATATTGTGAGGAGTTATGCATTTATTTCTGGAACCGAGGACATCGGCTAAAAAAAATCCTAAAAATTTCTAAATTTTGATTTTTATGAAAATTCGTACCTCAGGGTTTCAAAATGGGCTAAAACCAAATATGACCTTATTTTCACTAGATAAAATCTTTCTGTTCTACTTTACTGTAAGATACTTTTGGATTTTGTAATTATTTACACGTTTAAACTCATTTAATACAGTAAATAATCTTTAGTTTTTATTCTACCTAATAAAAATATTCTAAAAATATATTTTTTCTCGGCTCCTAGGGCGCATTCACAAGAACTCTCGGACACGAGTTTAATATTTTTTGACGTAGTATAGCCTAAAAAAGGTTTATTGAATTCGGTGATCCCACATCCATAGCCTCCCCTTTTTAGTTAAGAAATGGACTGGTATTAAACCTAAAACTATAAATCTGACTTAAACACAATTGATGTTTAATAGTTTCTATGGCTCTTGATGAATAAATTAGAGTGGAAACTGGATGAGGAAATCCTGCAGCTGGGAAAAACTTCTCTTTCTGTAATGATATAATTATAGCAACAACCATTCATTCACAAACATTCATTTAAATAATATAGTTTCAATTACTTACTTTCTTGTTAACTCGAATTCATTTGACAAATCCCTATAGGCTACGGATATCACAAGTGATTCAATATACATCCTTATTAATGTTGCCCATTAAACTACATATGCATGATGATGACATTCCACAGCTTACATGAAAAAAAAAAAGAACAGACTAGAGTGTGTTATCGAAAGTTAAGACCTTCCATGCTTTTAAAGAGATAGCGCAAGGCCTGCACAAGTGCACATAGACTCGGCAATGCATTACGGGATTCCATTCCAGGCAGATGGCCCCCAAGATATGGAACAACCTCGAGAGAGAACACTAGGCGACCCACAAAGCCTATGATGAATGAGACGAATTCGTTCCGGTGATAACAGTTAATTTACAAGATCAGGGGGCTGCAGTACCACAACAGGAATCTGATTAATAATGTTATATTCTACAAGAGTAACAAGAACAATGTGCAAATTATTTACCATACTGTCATTCGAGTTCTAAACCAATGATATCGCAGCTTGTAATTGCTTACGTGGTTAATGTAAGAGGTACATTTTTTTGTTCTGTTTTAACAATTGGTTATATACAGTATAGTATCAAACAAAATACACCCCAAACTATATACAATGTTATAAATAAAACAAAAAAATAACATAAAATAAATGGATTAAAATAATAATTCTTAATAAAATATAAAAGTAAAATTAATAACAAAAACAATGACATTTATGGATATAAGAAAATAAATAATTGACTTTTTAGAATTTAAGAAAAAGATGGAGGGAGAGAGAGAGAGAGAGAGGGAGAGAGGGAGAGAGAGAGAGAGAGAGAGAGAGAAGAAATTAAGATGAAATAAAATATTAGTGCCAATAACAGAACTGAAAAATATAGAATTTATAACAACTGCTTTACTTAATGTACTGTTTTCCGGAACTGAGTTTATATGATTTATTAATTATTTGTTGGCACTTATTTCCTTCTTAAATTACTATTAAACAGTTATCAATATCCGATATTTTTCTATTTAACAAAATACATGTGCCAAAAATAACTTTTGAATAAACCAAAGAAAGACTGTCATCACTACAAGTTGAATACTTGATTTGTCTCTATTTTGATTTTTTCTTTGAATAGAAATAAAAACTACCAAAACCTAGGGCGATGGGTATTAGTGGTTAAAGGAGAACATTCACAGGATATATAAAGAACAAAAAAAATTAGAAATGAAGACTAATAAGTAATACACAAAAATAGAAATAATAATAAAGAAATAAAACAACTGTAAAAATGAGTAAAGTAATATGATAATAATAATATGGTATTTAAATATAATAGGAAATAATATATAAATACAAGGTAAATAAAATAAAATGATTCCGTAAAGAAAATAAAAAAATTCAAATAAAAAATATATAGGTAAGTAAAAGTAATAAAATATTTATTTAACGAAAATTAAATGTTTTAAAATAAAAATAAAATTCTATATAAAAAAAAAATCGCT
>NW_027114029.1:194996-196605 GCF_000696795.3 Halyomorpha halys
AAAAAAAAAAAAAAGATTCCAAATTCAAATAAAATGGATTTAAATACAAATATAATAATTTTATCGATAAGAATTCTTAAAATTCTAATATAAATTTATTTTTTCTGAGATATATATATAATTTGGGACTAATTCCTTTTCTAAAAATAATATTATAAGCAACATGTAATATTTATAAGGAAGTAAAATTAAATTACGCAAATTACGCAGTATTAGCATTAAATTTATATCATTTAAAATACTAAATTAGAACTTTCTTTCTTTTTTTTTTTTAGTTATTGATAACTAAAAACATAATTTTTGAAAATATTTTAATTTGTTTTACTCTTAATGAAAATTTGAAGAATGGTTGATAATAAATGTATAAATAATACATAAAAATGTATAAGACGAATGAATAAATTTGCAATTTAGATATTTTTTTTCTTGGCTATAAATCAAGAAAATCATATCCCGGTCAGTTGTAACAGGCCAACTCCATAACTATTAATAAAATGACATGAATGTATTAAACCAGTTTTTCATGTCCTTCATTTTGTTTTAACAAATAGGAGCCTGAAAAGCATAAAATGAATTTGGTGGAAATAGAAGTCTCTAGAAGAAGAAATATACTAAATGGAACCAGGAACAATATTTTTTCATCCTTCTATCCTACTTTATGGTAAAAAATTAAAAAAATTAATATTTTATTCATTTCTTTTTATTTTGGATATTTCGAGGATACATAATTGTTGTAGTTATATATCTAAAGCTTATTACATATTTTAAAAAATTGTGCTTCAGCTAATAATACAGGAGAAAAATAGATAAGTAAAAAAAAATTTAAACAAAAGTTTTTTTTAACATAACTAAATAATTCATGACTGAGAATTAACAGTTATTTAAAAAAACAATATCAAAAACAAAATGAGAGCTCATTTTGAGTAGCTCTCATTTTTTTTTTATTCTCCCTGCCTAGGGATCTACAGTCAACTGTCAAATGTGGTGTATTGGATGCCCCGCCTATTCAGTATTAGACCCCACCTTCTGGCGTTACTCGGAAGCCAATCCTCACTATTTTATTTCTTACAACAAGTTATAAGAACCATTATCTGTCAAGGCAATGGATCAAAATATATGTACTTAAACTGTCAATATACAATACATACTGAATTCAACGCCAGGTTGTCCAGATTTGAAAGTAAATTGATTGAATGAGGAAATTCGAAGGCTCACTTGATAGTAGGCTATATCGATAGTAGTAGTAGGCTCACTTACTCGAAGCATTTCTAGTAACTAAGATGATAAATCTTGCATAATGTTTCACTTACTTCGAACAGTATTAATATACCCTTTTTGAATATAATATATCGATTATGCCAAAATCGTAAAAATGGATAAATTTGAACTAATTTCCTCTACAATAAACGACTCAATTACTAAAAGCAGTTATTAACACTTTGTCGGAACAGTACACTTGTTAGTACAAGAGCCCAAGAGGAGAAAAAAGGCAGTTACCTCAGCCCAATTTGTGATTACTTTAATGAAAACTATGTATAATTAATAGTCAAAATTGATGAGTCTGCCAAGTATAGGTAGGGGGAATAAAAAATGGCGGCTGTTTCAAAGA
>NW_027114029.1:198435-201196 GCF_000696795.3 Halyomorpha halys
TATCGAATGTTAGGCCTAAAAATCTATGGTAATCGGTGTATGGTAATAGGGAGTTTCCTAGAAATAGATCAGGTGGTTGAGGTGTATTTCGTTTCCTACTGAAGTGGAGGAATCTTGCCCTATCTATGGAAAATTGAATATTGACCGTATATGACCAGTTTTTTATTCTGTTTATTGCGTCTTGTAGTTTCAGGTGAATATCTTGAATACTGCCTGATCGATTAAAGCTAGTTTCATGAGCTCTAAAGTAGTTTATGATGTTTATCTTCGTAGGAGTAATAGTTTACATGAAATTTGGTAAACTAAATTGATTTATAGTTGTTCGGAAAAATCTTCATTTGCCAAATTTGTATTCATATGTGAATATCATAAAAACTACTACCTCTACGAAGATAAGTGTCATAAACTACTTTATAGTAAGTTAAATTTCCTTTATTTTAAGTGTTGGCAGACATATGTACGTCTTATGGATCTAGAGATATATTTTTTCAAAAATCCAACATACGAACTAGAAATTAACATTTTGTGAGTTTATTTTGTCAAATATCATAAAAACTACTACTACAAAGATAAATATAATTAACTATTTTGTAGTAAATTTAACTAGCTTAAATTTGAGACATCAGTACGTCCAATGGTTTCAGAAATAAAGTTTTTCATAAATCAAATTTATTGTCCGAACAACTCTAAATCAATTTATTTTAGCAAATATCATGAAAACTACTATTCCTACGATGGTAAAGATCATAAACTTATTTATAATCCATTAAACTAGCTTTAATTTGAGTGCTGATAGACATCTGTACGTCAAATGGTTTTTGAGATATAAATTTTTCAAAATAAATTAACTAACTACTAATCTTTCAGTAGATTTTTAAGAAATTTAGCTTTTTAAAAAGCTATATCTCGAGAACTATTGGACGTAAATAGAATAGCTCTTTTAGGGCTAATATTTCAGAAAATTTACTCTTCTTTAAATAATGTTCTCTCTATTTTCTAGTGTTGTTGGTAGTTTTTAAGATATAGACCTCCGACTGAAAAATCAATGTTTTTTTAAGGTTTTGAAACAGCCGCCATTTTTTAGTCCCCCTACCTATACTTGGCAGACTCGTCAATTTTGACTAGTAATTATACATAGTTTTTATTGAAGTAATAAAAAATTGGGATGAGATAACTGCCGTTTTTTCTTCCCGGCTCTTGTACTATGTGTACTGTGATATTTATGTGATGATTATACCATAGGTGGGCCACGTGAGCTTGGGAGGTTCCGGCAACAACTGATATTTTGTTGAGGAAGTTTTGTTAGAACTATTTTAAGAATTATCTTTCCAGATGTCTGTGTGTCAGCGAAAGGTATTAACAGGTAAATGAATGCTAAGATTAACTAAAAATGCACTTATAAGAAATTTTGAATCATTTTCATAGGAAGACTGGGAATTTTGAATCAAGTCGAGAGTCGGCGTAGTGGCGGCACTTGGTTCTATTTCCGGCTTAACGGTTAGAAGACTTTTATAGGTTTGAAATCACTTCTATACACAGGTGGGGTGCCATAATTTCCAGGGATTTAAAGAGCTATAAATTTGAATGTAAAGATCGATCGTATAATAACAAAAATTATTAAAATGCTACATCATCCTGTCAATTAAGACATCCGAGGGGTTTCTTTTCCTCATGTTTTGCGGCAAATTGCGAACTATAAAGGAAACATAAGAAGGCCAGACTGCGGGGGCAGGAAAAACTGTCAACTGAGGCCAGCAGACCATGATCCGTTAATAAGATTTAATTTTTTATTGTTATCATCGGAGGACGCTTAGGATGGACGATGTCGGGTATTAGCGGGTTCATTCATCCCGACTCCAACCAGGCTGCTCGATGACCATACCCTTCAGATGGAAAATATAATGGAACCAGTATAACTTGACGAGAAAACCAAATGATAGTGCGAAAAAAGTGCATATCGTGCATCTGAGTCATCAAAAAAATATGATTATGTATGAACATATTACATCAAATTACATTCATCATAATAAAAAATTAAAAGGTATCTTAAATTTATAACTAAACATAATTCGCTCAAAAATTTCAAGATACACCTTTTAACAGACAAAATTCATTCAGATTCAGATTCATTTAACCTACTCATGTAAAAAGCACGACATTCATAGATATCAGCTATTATAAATTTATCATAAATTTTAGGATATCGATTAGTGTTCTTAATTATTAAATTAAGGAGTGTATTAAATAGCCAATTATTAAATAACTATTTATTTTTGTTTAGTTTTTTAACCTATTTATTTGTGTTTTTAGATAATTATTCATTTATATGTTTTATAAATTTATATATTAATTTTTTTGATCTTTTTTTTTTTCAAACTGATCTATTGCAGGGCCTACTATATCTTTGATTTATTGTTACATTGCTATTTAATGATAAATTATTTTAATTTGTGTAACAGATCAAACGTGTGTTGCGAATCACTGGAAAGTGAAACGGGAAAAATGGCATATTGAATTAATAGGTAAATTGTAATTTGACTTTGTACAAGAAGAAGGAGGAAAACAAATATATATATAGTAAAAAAAATAGTATTTAGTATATAATTGGAGAATTTTGTCGGGGGGTACGGTCAGCAAAGAACAACATAAATAAACAAAACATATTCATTTATTTTATGCCGACGTTTCGACCTGAGTTTCAGGTCTCCATTTTATAGATTATAGATTAATGATTGGAGAAGTTTGTCGGTGACTGCGGTCT
>NW_027114029.1:201361-203420 GCF_000696795.3 Halyomorpha halys
AGACCGCAGTCACCGACAAACTTCTCCAATCATTAATCTATAATCTATAAAATGGAGACCTGAAACTCAGGTCGAAACGTCGGCATAAAATAAATGAATATGTTTTGTTTATTTATGTTGTTCTTTGCTGACCGTACCCCCCGACAAAATTCTCCAATTATATACTAAATACTATTTTTTTTACTATATATATATTTGTTTTCCTCCTTCTTCTTGTACAAAGTCAAATTACAATTTACCTATTAATTCAATATGCCATTTTTCCCGTTTCACTTTCCAGTGATTCGCAACACACGTTTGATCTGTTACACAAATTAAAATAATTTATCATTAAATAGCAATGTAACAATAAATCAAAGATATAGTAGGCCCTGCAATAGATCAGTTTGAAAAAAAAAAAGATCAAAAAAATTAATATATAAATTTATAAAACATATAAATGAATAATTATCTAAAAACACAAATAAATAGGTTAAAAAACTAAACAAAAATAAATAGTTATTTAATAATTGGCTATTTAATACACTCCTTAATTTAATAATTAAGAACACTAATCGATATCCTAAAATTTATGATAAATTTATAATAGCTGATATCTATGAATGTCGTGCTTTTTACATGAGTAGGTTAAATGAATCTGAATCTGAATGAATTTTGTCTGTTAAAAGGTGTATCTTGAAATTTTTTATAAAAATAAATATGGTTTTGTTTATTAATGTTGTTCTTTGCAGACCGCAGTCACCGACAAAATTCTCCAATCATTAATCTACGGTCAACTATCTACAACTCATTATTTAGTATATAGTTTGAAAAAGGAAAATGTAGAAAAAAATGGTTAAAAAGATGGTCAGGGGTGCGGTAAAAAATAAAATAAAATAAATAGTTAACAACTATTTATTTGCAGACGTTTTATCCCACTCTGTAGTTGTTTCGAAATCCCGCCACTGGAACGAACAGCTCCGATAAAGCTCTACAAAGTAGGGCGAAACTTCGGAAAAAAAATAGCTGTTAAAAATTTGTTGTTTTCTTTTAACGGACCCCTAACCATCTTCTTCATAATTTGAAGTAATACGGTCATTCATTTATATATATAGTAGAAAAAAAAATTTTTTTTTTGTATCATGTTAATACATGCAGTTTATATATGTCCAGTCATGGTAAGCTGTGTATTAGGGCAGCATGGCCAAATAAAGCATTAATAAATATTTTTATGATCTATTAATGAATGTGGAGGATCAAGGACAGTTTAAGAATTTTATAGTCCCAAGCGTAACCACTGCCTTTTCCAATAACAAGGAGACCTTAAGATACCTACGAACCATTCATCTCCCGATTATGAAGAGGAGGAAGAATCATGTAAGGAGGCTGGAGTCGTTTATTCTAGCGGCTACCTAAGTAGGGGTACAGGCAGAGGTACACTGTACGGGGTACCTAGGAGAAGGATAGATAATTCCTCAGTAAGCAATTGCACCATCGATACTATCTCCTTTAAGATATTTGTACCTCGAAGCAGCGCTCATTTATATGCTCCATCGTACCTATAATAATGCTGTGGCCTCCTGATCCTTATCTCTTCCAACGGGTGAATGTATCCATCATCCATTTTAATGGAGCACTTTTACGTCTCGGTCAACTGTTCGTTCCTTGACTCAGCGGTAAGAGTTAGTTATAGGAATGTGGTTCACTTGAGACATCTATGGACTAGGAGAAGGAGTTGGTTTTGATCACAAAAGCAGGTGAGGTTGCTGATCACCTTAACTACATATATTTAGCGCTGCAACTAAGTGAAGCTTAAAATAAAGATAAAATACTAACAAAACATTTATGAATTCATGTACATGAATTTTAAATCCCTAAAAAAAAAAGTCGATTTGCTAAAATAACTTTTAGGTTAACAAAACGTCAGGACGTTAAACCACAATGACTATTGTTGGATCAAAAATTATTTTTTTGTGTTTAACTAAACTCATAATGGACTATTCGAGCTCTTAATTCAAATTTTTTATAGTTTATTATTTAAAATTAGATTTATTTATTGATAGATATTACAATCTGCCAC
>NW_027114029.1:204945-206902 GCF_000696795.3 Halyomorpha halys
TATATAATATAATAGAAAGATAACATTTTTTTTTCACAGTTTTCTTTTACAATTAATACCAGTCTACAAACTAACTACAAGTTTTTCGATTTATTCCTTTTATTTTTCTTTCCCTCCCATTTCACAACCCCTATTTCATTTGATCAACAAATTCCCCTATATAACAAATATTAAATATTTTTACAAATATTAAATTATTTCCCGACGTCGTCCCAAATTGTAGAGTTTCATCAGACTTTTCAAAAAGTCTCCATACCTCTAAACTTGAACAGCCCTGATGAAACTCTACAAAGTGGGGCGAAACGTCGGAAAATAAATAGTTGTTAGCTATTTTAGTTTTTGTTTGTTATCTTTTGACCGCACCCCTGCCTATCTTCTTCATAACTTAAGAAAAAAGAAATATTAAAAAAAAAAAATCAGAAAGTAATTTAGATTATGTTAGTAATGGAATGAGGATGGGGGATTAAAAATTTCTTTTTTTTTACCGAAATTGGATAAGAAATAAAACATTTAATAAACTATTTAAATGCTAAACAATTTTGAACAAAAAATATAAATAAAACAAAATAAGCATTTTACTAACCGGACTCAGTATTGAACAAAAAAAAAAAAATCATTTAAAAAAATACTAAATGGAATTTGGTTCGAGTGCGGTCAAGTAAAACTCAAATAGTAACACACGGTCAATCAGCGATCTTCCAGTAGGTCACTAAAAACATAATAGGACTATAATAAAAACAGTTACTCATTTAGACTAAAAGCACCCAATCATGCCTCTCTCTCAACTCCTCTGTTGTTATTGTCAAATTTAATGGCATTACTTTCAAGCAACTCTTTTATGACCCAGTATTAAATTCTTACTGTTACGTTTTTTAGGTCTTGAAATTATCGAGAATGCTGAAACATCAAATGATCGATCTAAAAGGAACAAGTTCATTTGGAGCACACTAAAACGAAATATCTTTTAAGCTCTATCTCTTATACTTCAGTTAACTTGCCGGAGATAGGAAAGCTCGTAAAATAAATGATAGATATTATTGAACATCATCGTTAAATAAGTAGAACGGCCGTAAGTAGAGTTTTCGAGATCATGAAAGACACGCACATATACGAGGCTAAGTCGATATTATTTAGTTACATTTTGGCTTATGTCGGTAGCACTGCCGTTTTGCCTTGATGGCGCAAGCTTTGCTTATTTGTTGCTATGTCTATGCAAGTTCCAAACTGCTAGGCTAGTTTCGTTATCGATGTCGTGCTGTTAATCATGGATGCTCCGATTTCCATTTGCACCAAAGAGCAACGTTCAGTGATCCGTTTTTTGTTGTCGGAAGGCGTATCAGTGGCCGAAATTCATCGAAGACTTTCGGTACAGTACGGAACAGTGTTTTGCCAAAACGAGTGTCTACGAATGGATTGAAAAATGAAGGAGCCGGACGACCGTTTACCACCACAAATGAAGAAAACATTGAGCGTTCACATGAAATGGTCCTTTTAGACAGACGAGTAACTAATAACAAAGCGGCACATTTGTCACGGTTCTGCCTAAGAAATCATCCGCAACAGGTTTCATAAAGTTTGTGCAAGATGGGTCCCAAGACAACTCACATCGCATAAACAAACGCGTATAAAATATTAATAAATTAATTTTGAGTATACAGGCAAAACTAAAATTTATATTCAGGCGTTTCCAAAATAGTAAAATAAAATTAGGTCTCGAAATATAAGTACAACACAAATATGGAATGGATTGCGTACTTAAGTACTTAAATAATAATGAACCTTATTATTTAGATATACCTATGATTTAAAATCTTTAAATTATTAACAAATCTTTCTTTTGATAGATTTATTTATTGATAGATATTACAATCTGCCACACAGTCGTGGGCAATAGGTAATATTGATGAATGATCTCATACATACTAAAATAAAATAAATAAGTAAAAAAAAAATAAAA
>NW_027114029.1:208277-232603 GCF_000696795.3 Halyomorpha halys
CGTTCATTGTAGCAGCCTCTTTAGCCGCTTTATCCAACTAAAACTATAAAGATATAATCAAAATTTAATAGGAAGTCTTTTTATTATTTACTTATTTAAATAAAGAGAGTAATACATGAGGAGATAATGGTTGATGCGGTCAGTGAAGAATACAAATAAGTAAAAACTAAGAACTAAGCTTAGGGCTTAAAACGAAAAACAAGATAACAATCATAATGCATAAAAGGAATTACGAAATGATTAGAAAATAACCAATATGGATACATAGTCTTGAATGAAAATGTCTAGACTTAGAATTATAAGGAAGTAGAGGCTATATAAGAATAAGTAATACTAAACTTAAGGAAGGGGAAAGAACAAAAAAAAAATACATATGATAATATAGTAAGTAAATATACGTAAAAAATGAAAATTATTCCGAACAAAAGGGATGAATATGTAAGTAAAATAGCAGAATTAAAGAAATAAAACATAAAGTTATATAAGCCGAAAGACATGTGAATGTGAATGAAAACATTTAGTGAGTAAATATATGTAAAAAAAAAGTATTTAAAATTATAATTATGTAAAAAAGTGAGAAAGAAAATATATGTATTTAATGAAATATGTAACTATATATAACATAAGTTCATATTTTATTTCCTTCATTCTAATATTTTACTTACATATTTCATTAATTACATATATTATCTTTCATCTGCTAATTCCTTTTATTCATTTAGGTTGTTATATATGTTTTTGTTCATAGCCCTGGCGAATGCTTGAAATTCTGGCCGAAACGTTGCCATTGATAAATAAGTCTTTACTTATTTGTGTTCTTCACTGACCGCACACCCAACCACCATCTCAGCATTTACATATATCCAAAATCAGTCATTAACTCATTATTAAGAGAGTAATAATCCAAGAGCAAAAGAGGAGATAAAAATAATATAAGTAATATAATTCCAATTTTTTATTACTTTAATGAAAATTACATGGTTTATGACTCTGGCAATCAAAGTAAGGGAAAATAAAATGGTGCCTGTTTCTTCCATGTAAAGAAAAAATTGAGCGACATGTTCTGTTGGAAGGTTCAGTTTTTATCTTGATTATACAGGGAATGATATTAAAAAGTAAATGATATTAAAAATATTTACTTTTTAAATTATTTTAAAAAATAGTAAAAGTAGTAAATAGTAATAGTAGCAGTAAAATATTTACTTTTTAAATGATATTAATAAGTAAATATTGACGCATTTATTGCTAAAAAACCCAAAGGTTTCTCTCATTCTTTATTCGAAGCTCTATATCCTTAAAACTACCTACTTTATAGCATTAATTAAAGTAGTTTAAATGTTCTAAAATATGAGTTCTAATAGAACTCTTAACGTTCAATAGTTCCCGAGATACTTTTGTCAAAGTTTATAATGGAAGCAATGATATCTGGTTCGGGGTAGGTCGGTTACATATGGAACATTAAGGTCTTTATATATTTGTGACAAATATATATTTGTGGATTGTAAGGATTTGATACCAGAGGAATTGCAAGGTTTAGTGGAGCCCCAAAGCTCAACTACGTAAGTCCTTATTCATGTAGATCATTCTTTTGTAATGAATTGGAAGTTTAGACCGTTTGTCTAGTAATACTGTAATAGTCGAAATCGACGTGCAGTTTCCTGTCTTTTCAGTCTTGTGTGAGGATTCCAGGTTAGTCGTTTATTTGCCAAAATTAATTCATAAAATATTTATTTTTCATTTCAAATTGTGTATAAGGATATTCATTGAAAACAGCACTATTAAGGTTTATAACTAAGCTAATTTGCTATAATTAAAATTTGTGTTGTTTTAGCGTTGCAAGTAGTTTTAAAGATATGGAGCTCTGAATTAAAAATTAATTTTTTGTAATGTTTTGAAACAGCAACCATTGTTTATTACCCCCGACTAAGGTTTTCAGAGTCATCAATTTTGACTAGTAACTATATATAACTATAACTAACTACATACAGTTTTCATTAAAGCAATCACAGATTGGGGTCAAATAACTTCTCCTCTACAATCCCCCTTGGGCTCCTTGACTGACAAAACAACTTCGCACTTCCAAGTAGTTATACTCTGCCCCAAGTCTATCCAGACAGGCCCTGGATTTGAGCATCTTATGAAACACATAAGTCAATAAAGATAAAAAATCATTTCTGCTGATACAACTTCTGGCGTTAAAAACAACCGTAAAAATACCAAAATACCATTTTATTGGACTATTTTCGGAGTTATTCCGTTACGACTTACGACCCAATAGCTAGAACGGTACGAGAGAGCAAGTACCATTCATAATGATCGAGATGAAGTGGAATACAGAGATGGAATAAAATTAAAAGTGAAGCCAGAGAACTACGAACGACCATCGTGACCAAGGCGAATTCACGAACTGGGCAAAGCCGCCCGTACCGTTAGCCTATCTTTGTCCGGGCCCTTGTCTCTGTAATTAATTTCATTCAATGGCGATTAGATCTTCATACTCGCTCTATTCCATACTAATTATTTTATGGGCGGTCGTGTGTTGTGGTTTAGAGGTGTTCCCATGGGCTCTACACTAAACGAACCACCACGAACCTCTTGGCGGCACCCAACACCGGTAGCCAATCTACGAAACAATTATAGAACGGAATGGAATTATGTTCTGTCCATTCCACAATGACAGTTATGGAGAAATTACAAGGCTAATAATAAAAAAAAACATAGAAAAAAGAAATGATTAAAGCAACCGAAAATAGATAGATTTGAATCGCGTAAATCCTTCATCAGTCAAAGATAGGAGAATTTTTTCTTTTATATTCTTTATTTATTATGGGACAAGACCATTTAGGATAATATAAAAGGCATTAGTGCCTTTGAGTAAATACAAAAATAAAACAATAAAGCCATAAAATATCTCAAATAATAATGAATTAGAACCGATAACTAACACAAAGAAAATAAAAAAGTACAACGTTTTAATATTACGGATGTCTGCAATGTTAAAACTGTAAAATATCTAATAATGTTTTGTTCTAAGTTACAAAAAAATAAATAAATAAAAAAGAAACAAATAAAATAATACCATCTGTCTTCAATCATATTATTAATTAATTTTTTATTAATTTTAATTTTTTTATTTTCGTAAGAAATAGCTTCTTACGAAAATAAAAAAATAAAAAAAAAGATAATTAATGAAAAAGATCTATAAATGCTTACATAACATTCAAAAGTTTTGTAGTTATATATAATTAAAATTAGAATTATAAACAAAATTACAAACAAATGGAATAAACGAGTAACAAAAGATAAATCCTGTAACAAATCATAAGGTAATTTGTAATAATAAAATAAAACAAAAATAAACTTAAGCGATGATTCCTAACAGAATGTTTTATGTATATATTTATAGTCATTTAAAGTCAGAATTTTTTGAAGTAGAAGGAAACAACAAAATCTAAACCAAAAAGTTTTACTCTTGTAGTTGTATCTTTACAACTAAATTAAAATATTTTGGTATTCCAAAATTGTGCCTTGGAGAGATAAAAAAGACTGTCCATATATTTTCAGAATATATATATATGTACGTATATGTATGTGTGTGCGATTACTTTTCAACTTTAAGGAGGGATACAAGAATCATAAATCCCATCAAATTTTTACCCTCAGTATTATTCCTCGAAACTGTTTATAATTAGGGAGTTTTTTTAAAGGGACAATATTTAAAGCACACAATTAAATTTGATTTATAAACTCTTAAGCCGTTTACTCTAGGAGTAAACACAAACAAAAAACAAAATTAACTTATAAAACAGTAGAGAACATAAAAAAAAGTACTTACAGCAATAATAAAATTCAGTATCTACTTACCTGAAACAAATTAAAAATAAAATAATTTAAAAGATATTATAACAAGAAAAAATCAAACGATGGATATCGCTTGTCAGAAACATATTATATTTTAAAAATTTATTTTTATTATCTTGTTCTAGAATAGTAGTTTTATTGATAATTAAAAAACTTATCAAAGTAGTCTCTACCTTCTTTTCTATTAAGACAAAGTACGTATCCAACGTTTCGGCCATCATAAAAAAAATCTTAATTTTAGTATCACAGCTTCACATTAATTTATAAACCGTTGCTATTATGCCCAAGTCAATTTGTTTAAGACAAAATAAACCTGTATTTTTCACTTTAACATTTAATAATAATTTCTATTCTTCACAATTTTTGTATTTTACTATCATTAACTTATCACAACACTTATATGCATTATAATTACCATAAAATAGTGTTGTGATAAGTTAATGATAGAAAAACACAAAAGTTGTGAATAATAAAAATTATTGATAAATAGTGAAAAATACAAGTATAAGTCTAAATATTAAAATGACTTGAGCATAATAGCCTGCAAAATTTTATAATTCAATGTAAGGTTGAGAAACTAAAATTAAGATTGTCCCTGACGATGGCCGCATATGCCGAAACGTTGGACATAAAATATATTTTAACACAGAAAGGTTGAGACTATTTGGATAATTTTTTTTTTATTATTAATAATAAATTATTAATAAATAATTTTTTTTATTACTAATAAATTATCCTAAAATTATAATACGATAATATGTATTATAATTTTAGAATAAATATAAATGATAAATAATCGATATTCAAATTACATTCACATATGAATGATCTATAATAATCAAGTATATATATAATAGTCCCAAAGGGAACAAAAATAGTTTTTAACTTTTTTTTATTTTAAAAAATGTTTTTTTGGGATCCTTACTTTGTCACAACTCAAACCAGAGGATCCCTGAGCCCACTCTATCCCCCACGTGTGAGGGGTAGAGCAGAGCTCAAAAGATCCCAGCGCATCCCTCTCACAAATCAAATCATCCATCAGGACCTCAATGTCCCCTATGTTGCCGATTTGGCCAGAACCAGATACCAATCCTTCCACAATAAACTTCCCAACCACCCAAACCAACTCGTTTCTAACCTGGCTTCTCCTTCACTACCTAATAATCCTCCTAGGCGTCTGAAAAGAAGAAGGCCTCGAGATCTTCTCCTTTAGAAGTGTTTTAGGAGTTCTATCAATAGGTAGATTCTCCACATGTTTGCATCATGTCATAATATCACTTACAGCAAATTTACTTGATGTGTATATATGTATACAGTTGTAAATAACAATAAATAAATTATAACAAAAAATTTCTCTTAGGTCGCACCTCCAACCATCTCCTTCATATGCTCTAATAAAAAAGCTTTGTAAACCATGAGGTTCGACCTCGATATCACTAACAACCTCATTGAAGCACACGAAAACCCAAATTCACAAGGTTAGGACTAACACAACTCCATCTTCAGTCTTGGTATAACCCCACGGACGTTTATCCTCCAATTCAGGGCTAATTAACTGTTGAGAGATTCGTTTATTATATCTAAGAAGGGCGATAAAACTACTGTTAGTCAGGAATGGACAAAGCAGTTTATGTGTTTTTTTATCCTGTAAAGCATTACTGCTTCCAAAATAAATCGTATACTTTCTCGAGTACTTCACCCCAGTTCAGCCCCGAAGCCAGCAGAAAGGAATCTGAATCGAATAAGCAAGAAGACCACTTGAGCAACAAATAAATTCAGCCATCATGCATTATTAATAAATAAAATAAATAAGCTGTATTGTATAGTGCGAGAGAGAGGTAATAATGGAGGTAGCCACTTAAGTATCGATACCGATCTCTTTATCGATGTATTTCACGATATCAAGGAGTCAGTCATCAATAATTCATTGTTCTAAATCCGTAGCCGGAAAAGATACTTTTGGTAGCAGCCGGAATCTGACGGCACGATCTTCACGCTACGGCCACTGCTGCGGGTTCGAAACATCTTAATATTATTTATGGGGGCTTAGCGGACCGAAATCTTTTTACACGCGTATGCGTGCCAATTTCGAGCATTGTATTTTCCAATTCAGACCTGTTGGAATTTTGGAATGGTTTTATTGGAATAAATTTACGATGGCATGGAGAATGAATTAATTTAGTTCGATGAACATAATAACTTTTTTTTAATTACTAAGGTAAAACTTTTTTAAATATAAAAAAAATTATTATTAAAACTACCTTTAACTTGCTCAAGTAACAACTAATCACTTGCGTATGTATGAATCATGCCATTTTCTACAAAAAAATGTTACATATCAATAAAATGCGTCAAAACCTAAAGATGTATACAATTTTTTTTATGTCCATGTTTAATTCATAAATATTTATATTTTGAACTGGAAAATGAATGAGTTTTAAACAAAGTGTATCACTCGAAAAATTAGGGCATTATTTTCCTTTACTAATGGTTCACGTATAAACATTATGCAATATAGAAAGAACGCAGTAATGCTGCGGTGATTAAAATGGGCTTTAAAGTTTTATAGGTCTTAGTAAAAAACAATTAACTAATGTAAGCTATAAAGATAATCATTAATAGCTAAGATGACTCGTTAATGATAGGTAGACTGAAACATAGCTGAGAGGGCTGTTGTACAATAAGGTTGTTCGTGCGGGTTTGGGTTGATCGGTGGTTAGAGGTGTATTGACTGCAATCGCTGTTATCGGCATCCAACATTCCAGTTCACTACCCCTCTATTTATAGAGAAAAAAGGAGTGCTATTAAAATTACTAAAAGGAATGAACACTGTTAGACATTTTATATTTTGCAGTAGTTTATTTAGAAATATTCTGTCATTTACATCTGTTGAAGATAAAATAGAGATGGGCGTTAAAATTGTATTCTCGAAGAATTTTCTCCGAGAGGAGAAAAAAGTCAGTCATTTCCCCCCAACTTTTGATTACCTTTATGAAAACTATGAATAGTTAATAGTCAAAATTAATGAGTCTGCCCAGTATAGGTAAGGGGAATAAAAAATTGATTCAAAACGTTAAAAAACCAAAAAAATTCATTCGGAGCTTCATATCGTTAAAATTATTTACAATACTAGAAAACTTAATAGAACATCACTTAAAGTATAGTAAATTTACTAATATATGAGGACTAATAGAGCTGTTTACCTTCAATAGTTTCTAAGATACATTTTTTTAAAAGAAAATTTATAGTGGGAAGTCTATATCATTTGAAGTACAGTTGTCTATTAGCACTCAAATTAAAGCTAGTTTAATGGACTATAAAAAAATTAATGACCTTTACCTTCGTAGGATTATTTTCATGATATTTACTAAAATATATTGATTTAACAACTAACAACAAGAGTTCCGACAAAATTTGATTTGCAAAATTCAAATTCACTTCAAAATATCATAAAAGCTTCTACCCCTACGAAGCTTCGCCCCACGTTGGCTCAGTAAAAATAGTATAATCATTTACTATTTGAGTTTTTTTGACCGCACCCAGACCACTAGCATCATCAGTCATCTATACAGACGGTCAATCAATAATCTTCCAGTAATTACTGTTAAGTTCGTTAATGGATTCTGGCATACATCTGTGCGTGTTATAATTCCTGAGATATAGTTTTTCTTAATTTAAAAAAAGATATTTTAAAAAAAAAATTATTTATTGATATTTACAACTGTATAAAAAATACAACAAGTAAATTTGATCATAATGACATAATGATATGATACAGGATGTAGAGAAACTACCCAGTAGTAGAACTCTAAAAACAGTTTACAATATAAGGTCACGAGGCCATCTTCTTTTCAGGCACCTCGGAGGATTGCCAGGAATGGAAGAGGAAGCAAGCTTAGAAACTAGTAAAAAAGATATTTAAACAACTAGAAATCAATATTTTGTAAATTTATTTTGGAAAATATAAAAACTACTACTCCTACGAAGATAAACGTCATATACTACTTCACCATATTTTAGCAAATTTACTCTATTTTAAATGATGTTCTATTAGGTTTTCTAGTGCATTAGATAGTTTCAAAGATAGGTTCTAAAAGGATAAATATTTTTTTTTTTTAATTTTGAAACAGCCACCATTTTTATTCCGTTTAATATACATACATACTTGGTAGACTCATCAATTTTGAATATTAATTATACATATATATATATATTTTTTTAAGCACTACAAACCGTGGAGTACGTTCATGAATCAAAAAGTTTGTCTGAACAACTAAAAAACAATTTATTTTGTTGAATATCATGAAAACTACTACTCCTATGAAGATAAACGTCATAAACTAGTTTATAGCACATTAAAGTAGCTTTAAGTTTAGTGCTAATAGACACCTCTACGTCTCATTGTTCCTGAGATAAAGTTTTCGCACAATAAATTCACTAACTAGTGATTTTACTGAATATATTTCATGAAATGTTGCTTTGCAAAAACTGTGTTTTGGGAATAATTGAACGTAAACAGCTCTATTAAGGCTCAAATTTTAGAAAATTTACTCTAATTTAAATGATGTTTTATTAGGTTTTCTAGTGTTGTAGGTAGTTTCAAAGATATAGAGCTCTGAATGAAAAATTAGTTGTTTTTTTTTTACGTTTTAAAACATCCGCCATTTTATATTTCCCCTAACTATGATTAGCAGACTCATAAATTTTGACTATTAATTATACATAGTTTCCATAAAGGTAATAAAAAATTGAGGTGAAATAACTGACTGTATCCAGCGCGCTCTTGTACTATCGTATTCAGGTAGGGAAGCTATCTTAAAGTATCTTTAGAATTTCTTAACCTTTGTTCATTTTCATCATTTACTAATATCATCAATACTAAATGTTGAATGCTAATCTTTGACATTACGGAATCTTTTGATATTTTTCATCTACTTAGCTGTAGAATAAATCTTTTTTGAGGATAATATTGAAAATTAAACTGAGCAATTATAATTACTGATGGGCCTACGAAGACAAGAACCCCGTGGGAAGCCCGTTTGCTAACGGTAGCCAGTGGTCAACTCAAACAAACAGACCGACCGCAGAACGCCACTCTCACTCGGCATTCCGGCAGTCAGCTCCCGCCCGAGTGCTCTTCCATAACTCGGATAACTGTCTTTCAATAACTGCGTAGGTTCTAGTCCCAGCCTATAATTGCACAATTCTTAAAAATGGTTCCGCAGCAGTATTCTTAGTGGTCAGCTGCTTCTTGGAAGGTGGAGGTTAGCCGAGGCATTCAACGGCAGCACCGTGGGCAGAGGAGGAGAAAAAATTATAATTTCCTCATTAGGTCCATAATCCATTATTAGGAATAAATAAAACTCAGTTTGTTTATGGCTGTGGTGTTATGTCATTACTTTTAATGAGGAGAAGTTCTTTATAACGAGCTAGTCAAATCAACAAGATATCATGCTTTTAGTTTGCTCTTTTTCCTTTAATTTACAATCTTGTAGGGATATAAAAGTGGCATAAAACTTCGCCAAATGACTACATTAATTTAAAAGTCGTTTTTTATCATTACTTTATTTCTAATAATTTCACTGTCCACTTATCTCTGTTCTTTTTTTTTAAGTTTTCAATTGAATTTTTCAATTAAATTCTAAAGAAAGTGTATGCAATCACAAAAAAAAATATAAATAAAAAATAAGGATAGTAATAAACCTTTAATATTCGTCCTTGTTTTCAATCAAGTAATACAAAATGGTCTAAGGAATTATTTCAATAAATAGCAGATATTAAACCAATTATTAATATAACTAAGACTGGAAATTAATTACTGATACTCTAAAACTTTTCTGACGCCCATCAGTCAGTTCAGCTCCTATTAAATTTTTATGGATTCGTTCTTCATGAAGCCATAAAAATTTACAAGTTCATTTGATTCTCCACAATGACTAACTCCATTATTTTATTATTACACATTATTTAAACTCGAACATAAAGGAGAGGATAAATAAAATTTATTTAAAATAATATAATATTTAATAATATAAAATTTAATATTTACACGACATATTTTCTCAATTCCTTTAGAACATAATCATCATTAAATACAAAAGAAAAAACTTTTATTAAATTAAAAATTGTGATTGTAAAAATTTAAAAAATATCAACACAGCGGCACTGACACAACTAGTACAAGTTTAAACATAAATTTGATCTCCAAAATCCAAAAATTTTAGACATAGTAAATCACACAAGAAATATAAAAATAACAGAAGCAATATACATTACAAAAAACATTGGTTAACATATTTTTATTAATTTTAAAACATATACTAAAAATATATGTACACAGGTTGATATAGTAAATCATTTAGTAATTCAATGTTTAATTAAATTTTAATTAATTTAATAGATTAGTACGTTAATACAATATGTTTTTAAATAATATTGTTAGTAGATTAGTCATCTTTTATGGAACAGATGTAGGAAATAATTGATTTAATTTATTATCTATTGGTTATGAAAGATAACCTGGTTTCATGATGGTATTACAGATCTTCTTATTTATAATTATGTTGGAGTTTTTAATTATTAATCTTTTATATAATTGACAGAAATATGTTTCTTGTTAACATTTTAAGACTAATAAGAAGAATATAAAATGTGATATTAAAAGATATATTTAATCAGGCAATTGTTTTTAAATTTTAAAAGAAATTGTGGTATATTTATTAATTGTTGCATGCATAGGATGAATATTGTGAATTTATTTGTAGATACCTGATGATGGGCTGACAGCCACGAAACGTCGTTATTAAATGTAATGAAATAAAATATAAAAAATTAATATTAGGAAGAGTACATTTCATTCACTTTATATAATTACATCAATGAAGCTCATCCAGCACAACTTATAACATTAAGAAATAAAAAACTAATTTTCTCTAAGAGTTAAGTTAGCGATAAAAATGTTTCTAAGAAATGGTGAGGTATTTGGACATAATGAACTAGACCGATGTTTTCCAACTCACAAAGCCTCAAGAGCCAGAATTAAAAACTTGAACGAGGTTGTGGGCCATATAATAGTTATACACTTTGAAACATCAATAAGATTAGTGTGTAAGGTAAAGTTATTAATAAAACCTAAATTAGTAATATTTATTTATATTGGCCAAGTATTTGTTATACATCAATAAGGAAAATATAAAGACAAAATATTTTTATTAATTATTAATCGATAAAAAATATTGTAATGACAATCGAAATATACATTTAGTGTGAACATTGTGATCGACCAACTTCGCCCACTAATGAACGAATATCCATCTCTAGTCCTGTTGTAGCCAACCCCATGAGATAAATTAAAGATATACCAAAGAGTTTATTTCTGTTTTGTATTTTTATAAACACACTTTCAAATAAGTACATGCTTTTTAAAAACTAACTTATAAACCGGCATATTTGATATAAGTTTGTTTATATTAAATTAAAAAATCTCTTTCAAAAGAATCGTGATTCAAACCAATCTTTTTTGTCTGAAAAGCTCTCGCGGCACGCAGAGAACGTAAGTTGGACAACCTTGAACAAGACGGATGAGTATTTCTCTTTCTTACCTCTAAAATTTGGTTAACTGGACTTGAATTTCCTTGATTCAATTGTTCATGGTTATTCGCCAGAGAACACTTCAATTCAAACTACACATTCTTCTAGTTCAGCGTCTGTCTTTTATTTTTCTCAAGCTTTACTGCCACTTTTTCTGTCAAATATTTTTATTAGGTACGAGCATTAATTTCTTATTTTTTAAATGTGTTTATTTATATAAAAAAAAACATTACACGTCAATCGAATCCTGTGTGTAAACAAAAACACATAAATAACACCACTTTTTTTAAAAAAAAAAAAAAGCTATACGTTTTAAAAACATTTTTTTCACTAGTAAAAAATTTACAATATAATTATATTTAATGAAACAATACAATCATACCAAACTTGCAACAATTGTGGTATTAATCCCTTACACGTCAACCCACTGAGCTCTTTCCAGTGTAGCCCGTAGTGCATAGTTGCTAAGATCTCTCTAATTAGTGACATTTAATATACTGCGTACAGGCGGCCATCAATTTTCGCACATAATTGGTTCCTGAAAGTGTGCTTGAATATTGTATGTTTGAAAGTAGAGGGATGTAAAAATATATGCGCCAAAAACTGTGTTTTAAAGTATTTTATATCAATATGTATGCATAATGAACTTAAAGAGGCGTTTTAAGAGCTTTTGGGGGTTTGCTTTATAAAGTTGTCAAGAGTTAGTTGAATAGCACCTATTTTTTTCTTTTCTTGATAAAGATTTCTATTACATGTCGTGTCTTTCTCAATTGCCCTACATACTTGAGATGTACGTTCTCCTTTGTGATCACATTCTTCATAATTTGCCAAGATGCGTATTTTTATTTGATTTCCAAATGACCGAAAGCGATTCTTTATTTTTCCTTTTTGATTCTCTGAGATTTTCTAATTGGTAAACTAACAATGGCTTCAATTTTACCAATTACACCAGCCAAGTTTCCACTAAGAAGTAATGTCAATCAGTTTTTCAAAGGCTTATTGGAGAAACTGATTCTCCCTTCGATCAAAATGTACGATTAGGCATAATTTTCTCAAAACAAACACCTCTTCTCTAGATTAAATATTTAACTAGGATTATATTCTCCATCTTTAATAATTGTGGATAATAAAGAAATAAATTCTTTCGTAGCATCTTTATCTGCTTCGTCCGATTCCTCAATTTTACTCTTTGTTTTAAAATTTAACATATCGTAGATCTCTTTACATCTTACAAATGTCCGATCGAAGGATAAGATTCACCGTTTTAAGAACGTTTAATTATTTCCATCTTTGTCTCGATTGTATGAAGTTTATGAATCCTTAATTTCTTTTTGTTTGTATAAACATTGCAGTTTTTCCATTTCTGACTCATGTTTATCAATTTCTAAGGGCGAAATGTTTTAAAATCAAACAAATAAATTAGCAATACACACAACACGTTGACGCAAGCCCTAACTGATGACTGAAACTGTTTTGTTCCCTTGCAGCGAACAACATTGTAATCCTCTGCGATCGGACCCCTGAGAGGATTGAATGTTTGACAATGTGTGAATGTCGAGGGCGCTATACTTGTTACGATGAGCAGGTCCGCTGCAAAATATTTTATTCTACTTCCACTATACTTATGACATGTTCCCAACAAGTGAAAGGTATCTTCCTTTTCTTCGGAGTTAAATACCATGCATTTATCAATATTCTTTTTTCATCGACGGTTTTACACTTCTTTTTTTTACAAATTTATTTATTGATATTTACAACTGTATACATATATACTCATCAAGTAAATTTGCCGCTTCTTTTCAGACGCCTAGGAGGATTGTTAGGTAGTGAAGGAGAAGCCAGGCTAGAAACGAGTTGGTTTGGGTGGCTAGGGAAGTTTATTATGGAAGGATTGGTATCTGGTTCTGGCCAAATCGGCAACATAGGGGACATTGAGGTCCTGATGGATGAATTGATTTGTGACTAAGTAAGGAGCGTTAAGGATTTTGGACAGTAAGGATTGGATTCGGGGAGGAATTTGATGGTTTAGTGGAGCCCCAAAACTCAACTCCGTATGTCCAGATAGGCTTATAATAGTCATGTAGATCAGTCTTTTAATAAAAAAAATAACGACATTCCTAGACCTAACAAAACAGTTTTTGTAATGGATTGGAAGTTTGGACCGTTTGTCTAGTAAATGTTGTAATAGTCGGAATCGAGGAGCAGTTTCCTGTCTTTTCAGTCTTGTATGAGGATTCCATGTCAGTCGTTTGTCCAGATTTAGTCCTAAGTACAGATCCGTGTTCAACAGGAATATGTGGGGTATTATTAAAAGATACTGTAGGGCAAGACGAAGGTTTACGACGAAGGGTAAATGTGATGTGGTGTGATTTATTGGAATTTATTTTAATCCTCCAGTTTTGGCACTGGCAACCGAATAATGGTTTTACACTTTAAATGAGCAATTCCGTTCCAAAACTGAAAATTGCACTCATCGATTCCATATCAAAATTATCATTTAAATAGCGCTTTTTTGGTTTTAACGCACATAAGCGTAAAAGAAACACTAGGTCGAAGTTTACGAATTCTTGTATTAACGTCCATTTTTTAATTTTTTTTATTGGAAACCATTTCTATAATTAGATTGCTATATACTATTACCTTATTTTTTATTTAGAGCAGTAATACAATGCTGAGTAAAATAAACTTGCAGGTTATGATATTTGCAAGTTGTGTCGTATAATTTAAAAATAAGTTGTCGCTATCCATAACAGCATGCGTGTAAACGCCCAATACGAATGTACTCTTACCGCTCTTGGCGAAACCTCCTATATCGGTATATCTCTTAGAGCCATCAGGGTCCAACAAGTCACATGGACCGGACAGAATAAACCTTTTTCTGCAAGCCACTAATTAGCATTACATTATGGTGGCGGCTTGCGGAGTACACCGCGGTAAGGAACATTTCCCGACCACATGGGCCACATCTAACTAATTAATTTCGTACGTATATATGTCTCTAGCACGATACATGAACGTTTCTTAATAAATCCTTTCGCAAATATGCTAACTTCTTAATAATTTGTCTCTAAATTTTGAAATTATACAGTGATCTAAAAACAATAAATAGCTATTGTTGTAAAATATTATATCATAAAAGCCGAAATATATATGTATATATATGGATTGAGGACAATTAGGTTTTCATTTTTTACCCTTAGACAACCTAGAATTAAAAATCTATAATATAGGGAGTAATAATAAGGAGTATCTCAGATAATGAAACACATTAATTTGTTTCTATTGTCACTTGAAAGCTAACCTACTTGACATGCTTATCCTCACAAATTCTACAGGTCTTGAAAAATATGAATACGAATGATAAGTAAAAATAAAATGATATGGTCTTAAAAACATGAATGATATGTAATTATATGCATTTTAATTTAATTTAATTTGAATAGTAATTATATAAAAAAATACGATAGATTTTTATCTGTACATATTGCTACTTTATTTACAAAAAAAATTAAATATGACTGACACAACCCATGAAGGGGTGCAGTGGTTTGTAAGGAAGTACTATAACAACGGTTGTGCAAGGAGGTAATTTGGTCAGAATCACGTTCGACTGTCAAATTTTTACCCTATCAAGGGTACTCAATTTATGAGGCTGGGTGGACCCGGAGGGCTTACAAACCAACAGGGCTGATTCATGGCTACAGTGAAACAGAAAATAATTTTCTGGCATAGCCGGATCCAGGTTCGAATCCTTAGAGTGCAAAATGGTAAAATTAGTATTTTTCAGCCCATTACAATGCGTAAAACTAATGATAATTCAAAAGTACTAATTTAAAAAGAAATGATAAATAAAAATTTAACACATGAAAGAACGTTTTTTCAAACATTTTTTGAATTCCAGGTGTCTGAAACGGGTTAGTGAAGTATGTTCTCAAAAAATAAGAGAGAAATTTTACACTGACCATTCGGCTCTAAATGCTTCTAATAAAAAATACTAATTTTTTTTTCATTTCGAGGTTCCCATTCTTTAACTCGTTAACGAAGATAAGTAAAAAGATAACTGATATAAAAGGCCATGATTCTACACAAAAAGCAGAGACCATACATCACTGACAGAGGAATTGCACCTTCTTGGGTGACTGGCCGTTCTATCTGCTCCGTTGGTCGCTGCGGAAGACCACAAGTCTCTTCCAAAGAACATTTTACCGGTAAGGGAGTATTCTTCCGGGTGTCAAAGATAATAAATATACAATGGTATTTAAGGCAGAGGTTTAAGAGAGAGAGAAATGGCATCACTTACAATTTTTAAATTTTTAATTTATATGAAATATGTTGTACTAACTACTCTATTCCGGGATATTTTACAATAAAACACCCTAATCAGATTGCTTCTACGTAAACGTTTTATTTTTTCATATAATTATTTTTATGTGTATGTATGAACTGTCATAAATAATATGAGTTACCGATCTTTAGATTAACATGTTAAAGTGTGTTAAATGGAGAAATATTTCCTTTACATGGTTAAGAGTCTATTAATAGGTATGCTAGCCAAATGGAGAATGACGTCTAGCAACAGACCAGCTGAGGTGACCACACAATTTCGTCTGAAGTCATTTTGATTGGTTACATTTTTGAACTCCAATAAAATAACCAAGAAAAATAATGATAAAGCAATAGAGAAAAAAACTAGGAGAGAAAACAAGAAACATCTCACTTAGGTGGAGAAAAGATGATGAGACGTTTGTTGGAGATTTATCTCCTAAACATAACAAAAGAGGTTGCCCGAAAAATCCACTAGGAGCTGCTCTGCATTTAATATATAACATGAACTTTAAATTAAGCCGCTCACAATACTATACTTCTATAATTTAGCATGTTAAAAAGTTTTACAATTTGACACAGCATCATGAATAACCCTAATATTCATAATTTTAATTGTAATCATAAATATATCTCTGTCAATAAATTTTAAATAACAAAAAAATAAAATAGCATTTTAAGGATAAAACAACGAAGTAATAGGAGCGATAGATATTTTTAGTGCTCCTTTAGCTATGATCAAAATTTTCTAAACCTTGTATATTTTCATGTTTTTTGCACAAGTACTATATTTAAGTATGTATTTAAGACAGACGTAAACACAACGCCAATGAACTGATACGTGCCATGATGGCTGTTGTGGAGGGGTAGCCTTGTACGTAAATCAATTTACCAGAACACATCTCAACTAAATGAGAAAAAAAAAACTTTGAAAAAAAGAGTTATTTATGATCAGGGTCGATTTTGTCACGGTTTCACTTCAAAAGAATTATTTGAATAATTAAAACATAAAGCTTTAATTAACATAAGTATTCAGCACGGCCGGGAGAGGATATCATAAATATTTAAGGGGGAAGAGGGGGGCGAACAGGGAAAAAGTTTGGGAAGCAGCCAATCTAAGTCATGCCACTGGATATAGAATTTAACTAAACAACGTTTTCCTGGTCAGCCCAAAAACTTCAGTTCTTCTTTCAACATTCATTATTAATTTTTTATTTAAATAATAATTAGTATTAATAGATCTAAAATATCGCGAGTCTTTATCAATTTAAACTCTTTTGATCGTTTCATGTGTTCTCCAACCATTGTACAATTACCTTCACGTCTGTATGATGGCAAGGGTGTGACTTTTTTCATTTACTAATATTTGTCTATATCCTGGGACAATTATCTTCAAAGTCACATGACAGGAAATTGAACTTTCAGGGTAAAATAAAAATAAATAAATAACATGGAAATAACAAAATAATGAGAAATCATGAGTTAACTTCTAATATTAATAAACTGAAAGGAAAACATAGAATAACAATAAAAAAAAAATCACATGTCTAAATTAATATTTATAAATTTTAAATGAATATTAGAAACTTCCATTTACATTGAAACGAAAGTTCTTTGTTTAAATAGCTTTAATAATGTCCTAATATTTGAATTAAATGTGTAAATAATACCAAAGAAAAAATCTATCAATTTACTTTTATCGATCATAAACTGAAACGTTAATTTACAACTCATATAGTTATACTATATGATTAAACAGAAAAAATATTTGAATTAATATTTTGTTGTTTGCCACTTTCAGAAAAGTTCCTACTAGAATCTTAATCAGAATTTGATAAAAAAAAAGAAAGAAAAGTAGAATTAGAAATAGATAAATCTTAGACTCTTTAGTAAACAACGGTTTGTTATTTGAATTAGTTATTTATTAAATTAGTTGAAGAAAAATTCATAGTAAAATATTTGGTGTGTCCACTTATACAACTTTCAAAGAATGTCAATACAAAAACTCTTTGCTATATCTTTGCATATATTGGTCTTAATTACCAATTTAATTGCCAAGAATGTTGCAAGTAAGCACCTAAAACCTGGAATATGCCTGTGTTTTTCGATTAGGTAAATAGGTATCAAGAAATAAAACCCTAAAAAACATAAAAAGAATAAAATGGAACAACTGTTTAAATAGTGCTTTTTGTTAATTTTATTTAATTTTTTTTTCAAGATTTTAAGAATGTGATTTCAATAAATATTTATCTTTTCCCTCTACTTTTATATATACCTGAGAAAAGTCGTACGAAAATCGGCAATCATTTAAAAACCAAAAACGGACGGTAATTAAGTATTACGTTGAACTTCGTTCAGTGACCTGTGACTTAAGTGCCAAAAGTAAAATCAGTATATTCGGAGGAAATTCGTGTAAGGCATAACTCGGAAGAGATTTTTGCAATTTTACTCATCTTCAATAGATGAACTTAAATCCTTAAATTTTGAGGGAAATTTTTTTTTTTTCATTATTGGCAATAGGCAACCACTGCTAAAAATAAAAAATGGAAGAAAGAGAATTTCTGAAGAACAGTAGTTTTATTGAGTAGTCAAGCACTCCACAGTCAGTGTCGTTTAAGCCGAGATGAGTTGCTTCAGTGTTGCTTCGATGATAATTCACCAGCCATGCTAATCACAATGATACATAAATGGCAGGGTCTGAGGCAAATCAAGTATATCAGGATATGGCTTCACTGACAAGGGCACAAGACTGAGCAAATGTCCCAGGGCGGGACCCGCTACCGTGTGAACGCCCTCCCAACACAAATTTTATTACGGTCGGGGCGTCAATTGCGGTTAGGGTTTAGCAGTAGGTGCCGACGGCCGACAAAAACTAGGATGGCCCTAAATGCAGTTAACTTTCCAAGCTGACCACATCCATTATCGGGCGGCAACTGCTCGCACCGTTACGGTCGCCTCTCCACCTCTGCAATTCACATTGTGGGCCATCCTCATTTAGGCTACGTGTCAATTTGGAGCATAATTGATCTTCTCCCAGCTAACTACCCTATGATCCTAGCATTTCCTCAAAGGATCTGAACGTCGATTTCACCTGGTAAACCAACACCGTAAGCAGGCGTGCTACTTCCTAGCTTGTGGTGTCGTAAGGAGCTCATTCTACGAAACACACCGGTGGCGGAAAATGAATTCTCTATGAATGACATCATCTTTTTTTAAGATATAGCAGGATAACAAAAACACATTTTGAATACAAAAACAAAATATTTTACATCTAAATTTAAATTAAAGCTAGATTTCATTTCAAAGGTTGGTTATATTATATCTGAGTTACTAAAACGTTTATACACGCCCCAGTATTGGGCAAAAAGTAATTACAAAATTAGTTAGCAGCCACTGTAATTTGAAATTTCAAAAATAAAATTACAATTACAATTAATTGTAACTACTAAATGACGTAGCTAACCAAATGAAGGGGCTGACAAGTGCCTAGGGATAGTCAGCCAACTTCCTTCCTATATCATTTACATATAAGAAACAATAATCACTTATTACTTTATTCAAAGTTTAATATTGATTATTATTATTTAAGGGCATTATTGCATTAGGGCATTTTTAAGGTAAAAAAAATTAATAATAATAATTTTTTATTTTAATTTCTGCTAAGCAGAATCCCCCTTCCCTGTATTCACTCACACAACCTAGTGCAAGGAAATGCCATTATATAAAATCTTACATCTTAAAAACATTAACATAAAATCTTGTTCAATAGTTATTTTATTAACCCACATCCATTGCAGTACATCAGAAGCAGAAGGTTTTTGGTATTAAACATTATTTTTCATTTAAAATGTTGAGCTTATGATAGACAGACATTCAACTTAATGATATGAGGATATTTTTTAGTGTTTAACATATTTTTAGAAAATGAGTATTCTAAAGGCTCTATACTTAAGTATTTCAAACGCTCTAAACTCCCTATTTACTACAAAAAAAACTTTACACTGTGATAATCAGATTATTAACACATACGGGATTGAGCTTGGGGCTCCACCTAGCCTATCAAATTCCTCCGCATCCTATCCTTACAATCCAGAATCCTCCGTAAAATCCTGGATCCTGGATTATTACGTCACAAATAAAATCATCCATAAACACCTCAGCATCCCATCGTTGTAGATTTGGTTACACCAAATATTATTATTGTCACATTTTCTATTAACTTCTTTTGTCTAACTTATCTTTATATTTTGTTTATATTTCATTAGTTACATATAGTTTCTTTCTCTGATTTTTTTTTTTCATTCCATAACTTTAATTTTTAAATTATTATAAAATTAAAATATTCATATTTTTTTATTTATTTG
Source organism: Halyomorpha halys (assembly GCF_000696795.3). Taxonomy (NCBI): domain Eukaryota; kingdom Metazoa; phylum Arthropoda; class Insecta; order Hemiptera; family Pentatomidae; genus Halyomorpha; species Halyomorpha halys. The sequence goes on from NW_027114029.1 coordinate 228,416, forward strand.
CATCGTACAACTTTATATTTTTATTTTCTTAATTATATTATTTTACTTACATATATAATTACCTATATATACGTTTTATTTTCCACTTCTTTCATCACTTCATTTTTATTCTTTACAATTATTTACTTTAATCATTTTGTATATATTTTCTTTTTCTTCTCTTTTCTTTTTTTTTTATTAATTGATTGTTAACTGGTTCTCTGATGAAGGCTAGAATTTCTGGCCGAACCGTTGGCACTATTAAATAAGTTCTTTAAACTCATTTGTGTTATTTTCTGACCGCACATCCATCTTCTCTTCAAAGGAAGGGATTAACGTGTTAGCAATTAAATGAATAAAGTGGCAAAGGATAACAATAAATTATAAATGTCTTAAATGAAAGAAATTAACAGTTAAGAATTTCTTCCAAGTTAAGAGGCTAATATATTTTTACTCACTAAATTCCTCAAGACCTTAAAAAGAATAGAATTTCCTTTTAATACTATTTTAATGTTGTTCCCTTGTTTAGTAAAGATGCATTCAAGAGGTCTTCAGTTTTAGTATTTTCCTTTTTTTTCGGAAGAAAAAAAAAAAAAAACTAACGGACAAAAGCTTCGGAATGATCATTTAGAAATCTTATTTTTAACACAAGCGGCTTCTTCTCATGTTTCGATAAGTGTACTAGCCAATGGGGGGATAGGGGGTCCTTTCAAATTTTTTTTTAAGGAACGAAATGGTTTAGCATAGCTCTGCGTTTAAATTTTTTTTTTTCATTCAGGTTTACAACTATCATATACTATTAGCAATCGAATGAAACTATTTACTAACTGGTGAGTAATAATCTGAAACAGGTTATTAAAGGAATTATTATCTATTTCGGAGCAAATCTGGAGCATGAGCCGTTTAGATAGCAGCCAATGAGTAATTTTATAGCTGTAATATAAGTGCACTAAGATAACTGTTAAAATCTAAAACCAAAAACATACTTCCAACTAGGCAACATACTTCCAAAACATAAAAAAAAAATTGTGGTTTCGAAATTATTGTATACACTGAAGTAATTGTAAGGGAGAATTCTTGATGCTAATTAATTTCGATTACTCTAAACAATTATTGTAATTGTAATTGAGATTCTCAATTACATTTACTTGTTGATGCTAAATTGCAAGTACAATACAATTACTTTTTAACCATTAGTGTTGCAATTACAATTAAATATACTTCAACTCAAATGCGAATAAACCTAACCATGTTACTAAATCTATGGGACAGTCGCAATTTTAACTGAGTGTCATTTTCTTATTTTAGAGCTCTTTTAAAACAGATATATTTTTTCCGTTTAGGTATTTGTTATTAGTAAGTATTTGTAGTTAGGCATTCGTAATTACCTAACTAAGTAGGGCATGTAGAGAGGATGCCCGAAGAAAGGATAATCAAAAAGATGCTTTCTAGCAAACCAGATGGAAAACGGAAAAGAGGACGTCCCCGGATCAGACAATAAGATTTCGAAATGATCATTTCGCAAACGGAAAATACTTTCTTTTTTTTTTAATTATTTATTTATTGTAATTTACAACTGTACAAAATAATACAATAGGTAAATATGTAGTATGTTTCAGACGCCTCGGAGGATTATCAGGGATTGTTAAGGATGAAAGATTAAGAATTAATGGGTTAGGATGGTTAAGGAGTTTGGAATAAAAAGACGCATATCTGTTTTGGGTCAAATCTGCAACGAATGGGATGTTAAGGTCTTTATGAATGTGTTTATTTGTGACGTAATAAGGAGCATCAAGGATTTTACGTAGGATTTTGGATTGTAACGATAGGATGCGGGAAGAATTTGATGGTTTGCGGAAAATACTAAAACTGATGATCTCTTAAATGCATCTTCACTAAACAAGGGAACAACATTAAAGTAGTATTATAAGGAAATTCTATTCTTTTTAGGGTCTTGAGGAATTTAGTGAGTAAAAATATATTAGCTGTCTAACTTGGAAGAAATTCTTAACAGTTAATTATTTAATTTAAGACATTTCTAATTTATTCTTATCCTTTAAAATTTTATTCATTTAATTGCTAACATATTAATTCCTTTCTTAAATGAAGAGCAGATGTGGAGAGGATTTGACGCTTTTTAATGTTGACAGATGGAAAGACAAATTAAGAGACGGTGTAGATTGGTTAGCTGTGGTAGAGAAGGCCTGGGTTCTTGTAGTCACGGTAGTGCCATAATAATAGTAATTACTAATTAATTACTAAAAATAACAATTACAAATAATTGCAATTAATTTAGCTCAGCTAGTAATTGCAATTATTTTAACTCAGCTTGTAAATGTGCTATATATCGAGGTTTTAACAATTCCATCAACAATAACATGAAAAATGCCTTTGTGTGATAGCCACAGATGTGCCGATACCTGGCAACACAGGGACACCTTTCCCAGAGGAACCATTAACATAGGTAAAGAACGAAAGACCGTGTAATCGGAAGTATTATTCAATATCTTCAATAACTGATAAACTGGTAAACACAAAAAGCCTTTGGAAAGGAATTCAACATTAATAATAGTTTTGCATGACTCAATCTTAATTAATCAATCACTATATATATGGATAATTGCTATATGCGATTATCGTGGCATCCCGAACAACAGTATACATAGTAATTGGAATTACTTTAGCTCAGCCTGTTATTAAAATTGTGGTTTCACTATTACAATTACAGTAGTTTACCAAGTAATTGTATTTTATAAATCCAAATTATTAAATTGTAATTGTAATACTTTTTGCCCAACTCTAGACACCGATTTGATTCCGCCCTTGACTTTTATTTCTGTAGGGGTCCCATGAAATGAAAACGACATACATAACATGTCCCCACCATGTTTGTATATAGTTTAAGTGAATTAATTGCATTAGTTGCGATTAGCCAGTTAATAGGTTTTCACTGACTACGCTCTTCACAGCTCCAGTAAGCGAACAGGCTAAGGCGAGTTGGCAGTCATTACCAGAAGTCCTATTTACTAAGTTTCTTGTGGCACTGCTGTATGAACCGCCTAGAAGGAATATGGGAATGGACAGGTAACCTCAGAAAGAGGTATAATAAACCTAGGTTCATAGGTTTCGCTATGAAAGGATTAGGATAAATAGCAATATTCTGATGAAATTCAGGTGGAATAAAGCACTGAAACAGAGAAAAATGCGAATAATCCCAATTATCTAACAATGCGAAAAAAAATTACGAAAATGGTAAAAAGAGATAAACAAAAAGGAAATTAAGAGATGACAAAGAAGATTCTTATTCTCAGCATTATCTTCAGAGTACATTCCTCCAACCATGGGCTCAAGGTCTTTGTACCTATCAACGCCAGGACATCCTTATATCTGCCAGGAGAAAAAGAAGTTAACACACTGTTAGCCTAATACAACAACAAAAGAGCTATTGAACAAATGCCTGGCAGTAATGACATCTTACTGCTAAACCAACCAGTCTTCATGAGACTTCTATTTTTTCCCCGAAGGTACTGGGATTATACCAAATATGGAAGTTCGTTGACTGGGGGCATTTAAGTACCACTTTTCTCACTTCAGACGTTCTTCACTGTTTCATTATCGAAGATCTTTCGATACTTTTGTACATACATACACATGCATAGCTTGAGTATTATTTAATTTGAACGCGGAAAATTAACATGGAAGTTACAAAGCGCAAAAAGAAAAAAAAAAGATTTAACTATCAAAAAGGGTTTCCGAATTTTTTTTTATGTCCAACTAGTCGTTATTATAGTCAAGTAGATCAGTCTTTTGATTGGAAGTCTACATCGTTTGTCTAGTAACTATTATAATTGAAATCTATGTGCAGTTTCCTGTTATTTTAGTCTAGGGTGAGGATTCCAAGTTAGTGGTTTGTCCAGACGCAGCCCAAGGTATTGGATCTGTTCGACAGGGGTAAGAGCAACATTATTAAAAGATACTGTAGGGCAGTCGGTAGGTTTAGGATGGACGTTATTGTGATACGTATAATCATTAAAAATTGGAGTGAGTATAATTTTTTTTAGTTTATTCACAACTGTAAAAGTATCGAGTGAGTATAATAAAAAATTAAAATATTAATTATTGGAGAAGTTTGTCGGGGGGTGCAGTCAGCAAAGAACAACATAAATAAACAAAACCATATTTATTTATTTTATGCCGACGTTTCGACCT